>NC_134827.1:101594088-101641885 GCF_004210375.1 Tachypleus tridentatus
ATGTGTATACATTTAGTATACATGTAACATTAGCACCCAGGCGATTCAAAGTTCATAGCAGGGTTAAAGTCCCCCTCCCATATACGTGAAACGTGCAAATCGATTAAATACACGTTTTTGTTTTTGTCATAAATACAAATAAGCATGTCAATAAAATTGTTCCTTTCATTTTATATATCAGAGATGAAAATAATTTTTGTCATCGGCTTATATGACACATACGAAATTAGTGTATTTACACAGGGATTTTGCTATATTATTAAGTCGTACAATCCACTTACTGGGATTCGTATTACCGTTAATTACTTTATTCAGTGTATTTTGTAGAGTGTAAATACACGAACCCTAAACTATATTTCAAACCCTGTCCTGACTCCTAGAATAAATACAAATAAAACTAGACTCCCATAATGTTACTCTCTAGATGGCAGCACATAATTTTATAAAAAATAAAATGTTGACAAAGAAGCTGTAACAAGTGACGATTTAAACTGTTTAATGGCAACTCTCCGATCCCTGAGATGTCAGGTCTTGCCACTGTGATGCGGTGGCGTTATTCTCTAAATGAGACGTGAGATCTGTATGGGAAAACAGATAACTTTACACATTTGCTGTCATGCTAAAATATGTGAAGGACAATTATTGTCAGAAATCGAGATTTATTGCTGCTCCTAACACCAGGAGAACTTGTCCATTGAGGTAAAGCTAATGAAATTGGAAAACACTTTTTTCTCCCGGAATTCTAAAAGCACTGAGAACATCTCTCCCACACCTTCACTTCAATAAATGAAGAGAGCACCAGGGTAGGTTCTACTGTGACCTTTACTGAACTACTAAGTTCAAGGGATTAGGGATAGCATGAATAAGGAACATACTGGAAAATGCATTAGTTAGGCTTAGCAAAAGCTTCAATCCATGCAACGCAATAATCGATTCTGGCTGCTAACATCCAAACACTTGAAATGCGCTGAACTATTCAACTGAACGTAAATGTTCAAAGTATATTTATATTCTAATGCGGTTTAAAAGGTTACATTAATGATTTTCTGTATCAAAAGGATTGTAATTTGCATTACACATGTTTGCGTGTTTTGTGTCCATAATCCAATCACATTTCAATCAAATAAATGCCACCACGGAAATAAACATTTGGTAAATTAATGCTGTTTAGTGATATACTCGATGCATTAAAGAATTACCACAGCATTTTATAATTTATTTAATTATTTAATTTACTGTTGTTATATTGATGACGATCCATCCACACCATACAAAGTAGTTATATTATTATTTTTATACAGACACATGTCATTTAAGATGGCCGCCAGTCGGCCATTTTGATCGGGATCACTGACAAAATACGTAGAGTACACAAATCACTATGATGCACGGACCCATCAAATATAGATGACATACGTTTATGTGTTGTAAAGTTAAGATCCAAAAACAAAAATATTAGTAAAATCCAACGTGTTTGATAGTCGGCCATTTTAATCACCATTAACCACTTTTTGAGCTTCGGACCACACGTATCCTAACTGCGTATTCATCAGTAATTATTTATGATAAATTTCACGATTATGTTTGAGTGAGAATAATTTTTCTTCTAATTAACAGCTCAACTAGTAAAAAGGAGTACACAAATTTACGCTTTGCGTGGAACAAACATTATAAGAGGTTTTTGTGATGTAGGTAAGGTCGGTTGTTCGTTTTTTGAATTTCGTGCAGGGCTATCTGTGCTAGCCGTTCCTAATTCAACAGTGTAAGACTAGGGGAAAAGTAGCTAGTCATCATCACTCACCGCCAACTATTGGGCTACTCTTTCACCAATAAATAGTGGGATTGACCGTCACGTTATAAAGCCCATACGGCTGAAAGGACGAGCATGTTTGATGGAAGGGGGGTTCAAACCTGCGACCCTCAGATGACGATTAGAGCTTACGTTGGTAAGGATGGGTTCGTGTTTCGTGTTAGATTTAATCCTGTAGTTTTAACCTTGGCATTTCTTTGGAAGATCTCTCTTCATGAGAACAAGAACTGGCTGAAGTTATTCATTTGATGGCAACGTTATTGAGGCTATCTATCACCATACAAACTTTGAACTACTGACCACAGACAGCAGCACCTTACCACACACGCCAAGGAATTGACTGGCACACTTATAACACACCCACAGCTTAAACTGCGGAAAATATGTTGTGGTAACACACGGATTCGAACCAAGCTCGCCAGCCACTGAAATGCAGAGCTCTATCGTAGTGGCGGGAAATAATGTTCAGCTTTGGTTTTACGTGATCAGTTCGTTCACGTATCAAAATACGTTACGGGTCACTCACGTGCCTCTAAATACAAATTACTACATTACAAACTTCTGACTTCACGGCACTGTATAATGCATCCCAGTGGCACAACGTTATGTCTGCAGAATTATAACGCTAGAAACCAAATTTCGATACCACTGGTGGGTACAGCACAGATAGCGAATTGTGTTGCTTTGTGTTTAACTACAAACAAACCAACACTGTATAATAAATAGTTACTGATAAATTATTATCTAGTTATCACTAAAATAATTCGAGTGCTAGCCATCTGTATGTGTAAGGGTATTATTTAACCCTCAAGTTGTGAGTTAATCGAACATTAAATAATTAATGGCTCTTTTAATTATCACAATATCCGACAAACAGTAAGAAGCAATAAAATATCCTTTTAACCATGCAGTAGAACATTAGAACCGTACGTATCTTATGGGTATCGGCGGCTAACATTGCAGAGAAACCATTATTTTAAAACAAATTTGTGTCTGTTTGTTTGTTTTTGAATTTCGCACAAAGCTACTCGAGGGCTATCTGCGTTAGCCGTCCCTAATTTAGCAGTGTAAGACAGGGAAAACAGCTAGTCATCACCACCCACCGCCAACTCTTGGGTTACTCTTTTACAAACGAATAGTGGGACTGACCGTCACATTATAACGCCCCCACGGCTGAAAAAGCGAGCATGTTTTTTGTTGCGACCGGAATTCGAACCCGCGACCCTCGGATTACGAGTCGCACGCCTTAACACACTTGGCCATGCTGGGCCTAAATTTGTGTCAAAAAGTCTGTGAAAATCAATTTCATTTTGCAAACTAATAATAATAATTTAATCTTTCAAAAACGTTAGAATCCAGTCAGATGAAGACAGGAAACTGCGATGCAGAAGAAATAGATGCAGAAGACCGTCACATTATAACGCCCTCACGGCTGAAAGAGCGAGTATGTTTGGTGGGACGGAGATTCGAACCCAATTCCCTCAGTTTACGAGTCGAGCGCTTAACCACCTGGCCATGTGGGACCACGTTTCTGACCAAAGAGTATGAGTTGACCATTTCTCTTATAGCACACTCAAAGTGTGGATCTCCTCTGTCTCATAACAACACAAACCATGAACCCTTAAATGTATAGTCCAGATACCATAACTGTAAGACATGTTTGTTTTCTGAATTTCGCACAAAGCTACTTGAGGGTTATCTGCGCTAGCCGTCCCTAATTTAACAGTGTAAGACTAAAGGGAAGGAAGCTAGTCATCACCACCCACCGCCAGCTCTTGGGCTACTCTTTTACCAATGAATAGTGAGATTGGCCGTCACATTATACGGTTGAAAGGGCGAGCATGTTTAGTGCGACAGGGATTCGAACGTCTCAACCCAAATGTTAATTCCCATGCCGGGGAATCGAAACCTGGCCTCCTGGGTGAGAGGCAGGTATCCTAGCCACTAGACACATGGGATATACTTTTAAAGTCTCAAATTATATCAGACGTCTTGAGAATAGATTTTTTATTTCAAATAGGTTTTCTCATCATCGTGAAACTCTTAGATCATTTAGTAATTTACAGACTTGGATGTAATTGATCAGATCTTGAGCTATGAGATTCATAAGAAATAACTGTTTGCTTGTTTTGAATTTCGCGCAAAGGTACACAAGGGCAAACGCTAGCCGTCCCTATTTTAGCAGTGTAAGACCAGAGGGAAGGCAGCTAGTCATCACCACCCACCACCAACGCTTAAGCTACTGTTTCACCAACGAATAGTGGGATTGAACGTTACATATGACGTCCCCATGGCTGAAAGGGCGAGCAAATTTGGTGTGACAGGGATTTGAACCCGCGACCCTCGGATTACGAGTCGGACGCCCTTAACCCCTGGCTATGGTGGGCAAGAGTTTGGAATGCGATAACTATTTAATTAACACTTTAAAATCTAACTATAACTTGCATATTCAATAATTAAAAACAAACAGAGACCAAAAATGACCTCCTAATTATAACCCTAACCACCTGGCCATGCCGGACCTGGGAATAACTGTATAATATGTGTTCTTGTTGTTTCTACTAAGTGCATAGAGTGTTGTAGACGTGTTGATAAACTGTTATTGCAGTGAAAATCAACATGAAAAGGATTTTCATTGGTGCCAAAACAATCTTCTTCGGAATTTCACTTCGTGTTTGGAGCACGAGATCGAATCCTTAACTGTTTTCTTGTGAAAAACTGCAACCAAAATGTGGCGTTTTTCTTGCGTTCAACTCGCGATTTTAGGGTTAAAAAAAAAAAACGCTTTGAGGTTGCTATGGTATCAGTTGCAATGATAAATATAATGTTAATTTAAACGTAATGCAGACGCATCTATTATAATAACATTGCTTTTGTCTGTCCTGAAAATACGCACGCACCTACCTTACTATTTAAATGCGTCAGCACGCGCGTACTTAATTTCAATGGATATAAACAAAAGGCGGATGCAAATACACCTTAGTAGACATTTTGTACAGCAAAATACTTCAATGTTATCAAAGTTTTTAAAAGGGTGTAATATCAGGTCGTCGAATAACGTTATTTATTGATAGTATTAACTAGGATAAAGTTAAACCCTAACTAAAGTACAAATTTGTACAAAAGTTTAGTGTTAATTTAGTTCTTTATCGAAAACAGGGTCTCCCGCTGGGGCAGTGGTAAACCTTCGGATTTACACTGCTAAAATCCTGTCGAAAGACACAGCAGATAACCCGATGTGACTTGCTGTAAAAACACACAAACAGATCCGAATAAAAGCCGTACTTAACAAAGACTTAACTATAATGTTAGGCCTAAGATGAGTGGACTTATCGAATTTCGCTGTCTGTGATTAGATTTTATTTGTATTATTCTATAAATCCTATATTTAAAGAAGTATTGGTGCAATAATTATACTAAAGTAACTGCGAATATTTTGTTGGTTTATACAAATATCAAAGGTTTTGTATGTTTCTGCCACTGTATATATCTTATTACCTCCTCTGCTAATCTTCCATTATTTTGTAACAGAAGTGTGTGTTTTATTATAGCAAAGCTACATCGGGTTATCTGCTGAACCCACCGAGAAGATCGAACCCCCGATTTTAGCGTTGTAAATCCGTAAACTTACTGCTGTACTAGCGAGGGGCTGTTATATAATTAAAAGGGAAATTATTATACCTGTATTGTTATTGGCTTATAGAAAAAAAAATAATTACATCTTTAAAATTGTACCCCGAAGAGTAAACATTAAGCTCACGGGATTGCAACACTAAAATCCAGGGTTCGATTCCATACGGAGAAAAGAACATTGTGTAGTTTCACACTAAAAAGAAACAATCAGGTAGTATTAAAAACTAACTGCCTTTACGGGAAATAAATTTCACCAGAAATCACACTGAGAACTGAAAGTTTGTTTACAGTGCAGAGTGTTTCGGAAACCGTATGCAGTAAAACCTGTCTAAGGCGGAATCACATGTGTGTGTGCGTGTGCGTTTTTCTTATAGCAAAGCTACTTCGAGCTATCTGTTGAGCCCACCGAGGGGAATCGAACCCCTGATTTTAGCGTTGTAAATCCTTAGACTTACCGCTGAACTAGCGGGCGTCGAATCGCACGGGACCGAGTAAAATTTCCGGCTTAGATTGTTTGTTTGTTTGTTTTTTGAATTTCGCACAAAGCTACTCGAGAACTGTCTGTACTAGCCGTCCCTAATTTAGCAGTGTAAGACTAGAGGAAAGGCAGCTAGTCATCACCACCCACCGCCAACTCTTGGGCTACTCTTTTACCAACGAATAGTGGGATTGACCGTCACATTATAACGCCCCCACGGCTGAGAGGGCGAGCATGTTTGGCGCGACGCGGGCGCGAACCCACGACCCTCGGATTACGAGCCGCACGCCTTACACGCTTGGCCATGCCAGGCCTCCGGCTTAGACATAGTGAACATGCATTTCCTTAATTGTATATAATATTTGAGCGGAACGTTGTACTTGCTTGACTCAGAGGAAGTAAGAAGTTGTGAATAAAGTTATTATACTGTTTATGTTATATTTATTAGAATAAGAACAAAAAAACAGGCATTCAAAATGTACACAATTATACAAAATCTTAAAATTTATTTGAAGAAAATGTCCAATTTAAACTGTTTCGTTTTTTAATGGGCTTCTTCACGCGGTTAAAAAAGAACGCCAATTCTACGACCTTTTCATGAAGTTCATTTTTCTACTTCATTTTTGCATACAATTTGATAACGTTAATATAACGCTTGTGATAAAGTATGAATCTCTATTTCCTCACTGTCTTTTCCATTTTGTTCATCTTCTGAATCTCTCACACTGTTACCATCTTGTGATTCTATTGTAGATTTTAAATCAATTTCATCAGTTCCTGTCAAACCATTCTTGTCAACGTTCACAAAACTTTCTACGTTCACAGAATCATCTGCATCAATCTTCTCAGTCAGAGTTTGGATTTCACTAGAATCATCATAACAACAACTTCTCCACAATCTCCGCCATTATCAAGAATAAATCCACAGTTTCCAAAGCACTTTACTACGCATTCCTTTTACACATTTTATTGGATGACTTAAAAATGAAATTGCATCTAACACGTCAATTTTCATGGTCATTTTAGATGCTCTCTTACAGTTGTCCATGTTTACAATAACATACTGAAGCATCAGTTTTCTGTATTTTAATTTTATACACTGTATAATTCCATTATCTAGTGGCTGTAGAACTGATGTTGTACATGGAGGTAGAAAGACTGAACGAACATTTAAAAGTTGAACGTTTGGTTGACAAGTTGCATTATCCAACAAAAGTAGAATATTCATATTATCTTGTTCCATTCTTCTGTTTAATTGTTAAAAAAATTCCTCGAATATAACACGTGCCATCCACACTTTATTATTCACTTTCCATTCCATAGGAAGTTGATTCGTCCTTACATTTTTGAAACAGTATGGATTTCACTTGTACCCATTACCCATGGTTTCTCTAGTTTTCCATCAGTAAATGTGACCAATCATTCTTTTCGAACAGCGACCTCCGGAATAATGACGGCAGAATAAAGAACAGACTATATATTTAACCAATACTTACTGTAACAAAATGTCCGAGAATTTATTATATTTAAAGAAATTATTAATTAAATAAGAAATTAATATTTAATCAAAACCCTTTTTTCCGCCTAACTCAGGTTCTAATCCTACTCCTACTTGTTGAGAGATGAGGTAGATGAAAAACAGTTTTCCGTCCGCGTTACGCAAGTTCCGCCAAAAAAGAGGGCTTTTCCGGCTGAGACAGTTTTAGTAGCTTTACTATCAAGATAATCAAATATCAAAGCTGTGCTTCAGTACTATTAAGTCCCGTAGTACTCATCTGATAATAATTGAACTTATAACTTTTATGTGTATCTTTGTTGGAGATTGTGTGTGTGTTTTCATATAGTACAGCCACATCGGGCTATCTGATGAGTCCACCGAGGAATAGGGAAAATTGTGTTAGAAATTATATAGTAATAACAATAATACTGAACGTATATTAATCTGACTAGCGTACAACTGAAATGGGACTATAATTTCAGAACACGTTTCTGTTAAATAACGTATGCACATGTTTCAGTGGGAACACCTTCCAGAAATCCTGGTCATGTGATCCGTATTTTTAGTAAATTTTATATTTTGAGAAAAATTGTTATTTTGGGTGGAATTTGGGCAAAGCCACTCAAGGACTTTTTGCACTAACTGTCCCTAATCTTGAAATGATGAATTAGATGAAAGGCAGCTAGTCAATACCACCCACCGCCAAGTCGTGAAGGACAAATGATCGAATCGTGGGGTTCGATAGTCTATACAAGAATGTACTAACAGTCCCAAAGGACGTTGTGTAATTTTGCGGCAACGAGTCGCGAACCTGAGATGCCTGGCACGCTAAGCATTGGACTGTGCTCAGCCTTTAAGGAAATATAAATACTGTTATTGACAGAATAAAAAAAGAGAAAGAAAACCGAACCACACCAACGTTTTTATTATTCGATTCTATTTTATTATCTTACCCCCTAAATAATTTGAAGTAGCTTGATTTATTTGAAAGAAATTGAGAATTTAAGAAAACAACACTACCCTTCCATAATATTCCTCCCTAGATGGCAGCACATATTTTGTTCACAAAATTTTGACAATCAAGATTTTATTATTCTTTCTTTTGCCTTTCTTAAACAATATTTGTTTTATAAAATCTTGATACGATGGTTATAAAGATAGAGACTGGTAAGCCTAGTTATACTACACTCACCAGGTGACAGCACTGAGGCGAATGAATGCCCATACAGTGTGCAAAGGAAGAAAGCGACTTATGAATTGGTTCACAAAATGAAAGGTTTACCAGTGTGATGTAAGCTTCCCTTTCAAATGATTGTTAAAAACAAACAAACAAATTTGACCATTCGAGCCATCTTATACTTCGACTACTTGTGAGTGTCACGTGACCTTAAAGAAAACACTATGAACAGTTCATATAATTTTCTTTTCTGGATCCCAGACCTTAACTCGTGTTAGCAGAGTTTGCAATTACACTGATTTCTCTCTCTCTTTTTCTCCAGGAAGTATGTTTCCGCTTCTCCTGGAGAGGATGCATAAGATGAGCCTGTTTCACAACATCAAACTGAAGCGTCGAAAAGTTGACTCGAGATACAGTAGTGACGGTGAAACGAACCCTGATAACTCTTCACCTGACAGTGTACTCACTTTGGAACCTGTTCTGAAGGAAGAAGAGCTGGGTCACTTTGCAAGCGAGTTCCCCTTAGAATCGGGCGAAGGAGGGAGGTATCTTTGATAACACAGTCTGAAGGTCCAAATAAGTCCCCAGATACAAATATGCTGGAGGAAGAGCTGGAATCCGCGAAAGGTTCTCCGACCCAAAGCGTCCAGTCACCCTCCCAACAGGCGGCTAGCTCAGAAAGAGAAATGTTAAGCAGTAGTTCACAAGACAACGTTTTCCACGATGGAAGCACGTGTACACAAGAGGGAGCTCCAGAAAGTGCTGAAATTCGATCGGAAAAACCCAAAACATCGTTAGAAGAGCAGGGATTGGACTTAAGCGCGCCAACCAGGCGTTTTATGGAAGTACTTCCCCACTTGAATCCTCATTTGTGGTCTCCTTCTAGTGCACAGGCCTACAAGCGTCATTTCAGTGCCCATGAGGAACGGCCCCACGTGAAGCAGCAAAATTTATCCTCGCTAAGAGGGGCATCGCATCAAACAATGCCATTAGTTATCAGTGATATTCCAACTTCTGGTCCTGGTGAAGCGGTGATTTGGACAGATCCATCTCAGGAGCTGCAGTCACCTGAGCATACAAGCACAAGTTCTATAATAAGTAGTGATGTCCCTGTAGGTCGTCGACATAGCGTATCTAATATGGAAAGAATAGGACTTTTAGGTGGACCAGTTTCCTCGCGATCCCAACCTCTTTCCTGCTACACCACAACACCTACATCTCTAATAACTTCTAGTGCGCCAGCTATAGGACAATGTGGGATCAGTGCTGGTCCAATTAGTGGGTTATCTGCAATAGGAAGCTACCCTTCTTTCGCTCTTCAGTACGGGACAAATGTGCAAAGGATACCATCCGCAGCATCATCAACTACCACTTCCAGAGTAGAGGTATTGCCTCAGTTTCGGAGTCGGAGCAGTAGTTTGGTGAGCACCAGTCTTGTATCCTGGTCAGAAAAACTGCCACAACCAGGACCATCTTCTCCCACCCAGTTACCAGACACTCAGGCATTAAATCTCAGTGTATCAGGGAACGGGCGAAAGAGGAGTCAACTGTCATGGCGGCGACACCGTCCACATCTCGGGGTCCTGAAGTCGAGAAGGAAGAAACAGAGCAGCCAATGGTGTGTATGATTTGTGAGGACAAAGCCACAGGTCTTCACTATGGTATCATAACCTGTGAAGGGTAAGTTTTGTGTGTAGGATAATAAACCATGAGGGACATGATTTAAATGTATCATCATTGCTTTCTTATGTTAACCCAGGTATTGAATATAAAAATGTTTCTTACATTTCTTTTAAATCATGAATGCCATTATGTGCATCCTTTCTAAAGATGTCTTAAGTCTTTCATGGGATTCTGAAAAACAACATATATACCTCAGGATATTCTTTTTAACGAGTGAATAGTTGATATTACTTGATGTTGGAAGCCCAGCATGGCCAGGTGACTAGGCGATTGACTCGCAACCTTAGGATCGCGGGTTCGAATCCCCCTCCCACCATAGATGCTCGTCCTTTCAACAGTGGGGGCGTTATAATGTTACAGTCTATCTCCCTATTCGTTAGTAAAAGAGTAGACAAAAAGTTGGAGGTGGGTGGTAGTGACTAGCTGCCTTACTTCTAGTCTATCACTGCTAAATTAAGGACGGCTAGAGCAGATAGCCCTCGTGTATTTTGAGCGAATTTCAAACCAAACCTAATTAATATTGTACTACTAAAGAAAATGTAAATTTTCGAAGTTTATGCGTTTGAGGGCTAATATCAAATTTCATCTCCTTATGGGTCAGAAGTGGCCTAAAAGTTAGCGTGACTGTTTTATGAACCCGAGAATTGGTGGTTTGCGACTAGTTTCCTTAAAAATGCCTTTCATTCTTTAGAACCGTGGGTGCGCTTGAAAAATAATGGTCAAATCTCATTATTTGCTCATATAAGAGAAGCCCAAGAACTGGCGGTGGGTGCTGTTGACTAGCTCTTCTCTCTAAATTATCAGTTAATAATGAAGAAAACTTGGCATAAAAGACCTTTGCAACATTTTGAACAAATAATCTCCTCGTGAAACAAAAACGTAAATATTAGAAGAGATGACATAACTGCTAACTTGAATACAAAGTTTAATAAATGTAAACGATCACTAATATTCTCATTGCGCATGGTCATAACAAAGTCGAAACCTGTTTTGTTAAAACAAAATTGTGTTTTTTCACAAATATGCTGTTTGAAGGTAAGCGAACTTTGCAACTGACTTTGCACTTGAATAAAGACGGTTTTCAATTAAACATTGAAAGTCCGAATGACCTTGACCTCGTTATCGGGATCTCGTAAACATGTAAATGTTCGTTTTTATAAAGCCGAGATTCAAGTTTGTACGATTTTTGGAATGACCATCAGACGCTTATTAAACAAAATAATCCGTCTGATTGCTGTTGTTTTGTTTACAGCATAGCCAATAAGGGTATCTGCTTCTTTCCTTAATTTTGAACTGACAACTAGAAAGAAGACAACTGACCGACAGTACCCACCGCCAACTCTTGGGCTATTCTTTTACCAAAAAATGTAATGGGATTTACCCTAACATTATAACATCCCTTGGCTGAAATAAACAGCATGCTGGGTACAGGGTTTCATTCACATAACCCGAAGACTCCCAGCCGAGCGTTCTAATCACCAGGATACGTTAATTAATTTCATATGTTTTGTCAGTGTTTATAGTTTTGTAAGCCTTGAGGCTGTATGCGATAAAATGTTTGAAAATATACAACACATATACAACATAATGGGCTATAAAAACCTGGTCAGCGATCCTTAAGTTACAACTAACCAGAGAAAAGACAACCAGTCGGCATCATCTGCCTCATATACCAAATAGCAGGATTGGTTGACTATCACCTTTATTACACGCCCACGGACAAAAGTGCGAACATCTTCGGTGACAACTCGACGGCTTGAACATTAAACATTTTCAACCCGCAGACCACCAAGATATCTATTACCCATGTCCGACCCACAGGATAAAGAATAGGCTACAGTTCATAAAGGTACTTTACATACAAAGAATGTTTTTGCATAAATAAGTCGCACTAAAAGATAGATATCACAGTTTCTCTCGGCTAATTTATCTTTTATCTTTACTAGATTTAGCAAGGGTTTAATTTACAAGATTCGAATCTCAGTTTTGTGCTTCAACTTTTTAAAGACTTTTCACTGACTTTCCACACAGTTTCTCCAAGTAATAACCCAACACAATTTTGTTTTATTAATAACCATAACCCATAACACAGATTACTAAAGATAATGTATGCGACATAATCAAGTTGTCGTTGGAGCCCAAGGTGAAGTTGAAATACCAATACGTTTTTGAAGCCCTCTTTATTTCATATAACTGCGCCCTACTTCACAACTGAATGGAGGTGGCTAGTTGTTTTTGCATTCCACGAACCAGTCTTTACTAATGAACATCATAATGACCGAAAGACAGATTGTTAGAGCCAGATTTTTTTTTCTCCCTTGAAATGGATTAGAGGCGTTCGTAATTTCAGGGGATGGTAAAGGCCGAGTTGGGTTGTATGTATTAAGGTAAAAGTATTTACGAACATCTTACCATGCACATAACTTTCGTAATAAACTGTTAACACCGGAAAATTATGACATAGCTAGATCTAGTTGGAAAACCTTGGAATGTGAGCGACATGTGACTAGCTAACCACTGGAGTGGGGTGAGGGAAAAGTTCCTTTTGGTGCTATAGGGTAACTACATGCTACAACTGCTAACTCGTAAGCAAGCACACGTCACCAAACAACGTCGGGTTCAATATGTACCTGGTAAATGAACCCTATGAGTTTGGAGATTAGATTCTAAAGCCAGACATCAACCGGAACATGAGTTTCCATGTTGGTAAGATGCGTTTTAATAAAGATTTCGTACGCATGCGCAGATATCTTCGACGTCTGCTACCAAGATTCACATACTGATGAAAATTTCTATAAATTTTATACTGAGTATAAACGTGTGCGATAATTACAATTAAAATAATCAGCTTTGAAACTTGTTTACCAATATTTAAAGCGAGTACAGCGTACCAAAAGAAGTAAAAAGGCTATTCTTCATAATAGCCCCCCAGTGGCACAGTGGTATGTCTGCGGAGTTGCACACTAATAACCGGGTTTCGATACCCTTGGTGGGCAGAGCACAGATAGCTCATTGTGTAGCTTTGGGCTTAATTCTAAACAAATAAACAAATCTTCATAATATTGCCTTATGTACACGGTTGGTCTTCCCCATGGCCTTAAAATATACATACAAATAATTCGATACGTTGAAGTACAGTACCTATTTAAGGCCAGATTTAATCTTTGTTAAAACGTTTCAAAAAATTTAGAATGAGGTTTGTAGGTATATTGATACAAAAAACAAACATAATTATGGTACTTAAAGTAAACTGTTACGAGTTAATCGTGGGGCCATCTTGCATCAGGTCAAATGGCACAGTCATGATGAATCGCAACTCAACAAACATAGTAGCTCAATCCTCAGAAAAATAAACATAAGATTGACAGTTTATTACCCCCATACGATGGTGCTATCTTAGGTAACAAGTTAAGGTAGAGTCAGCCTTAGGAAATCATAAATATCGGGATTCGATCCATGTTTTGGACCAGCATTGATCACTTTCTCGCTATCAAGAATTGTTGGCTTGTTTACACTGTTAGTGAACCCAAGGTAATAACCCTTGTTACGTTCTTGTATCACTCTCAGTTTGTTAACCACTGTCCGCAGTTTTAATTAATATACCATTTTTTGTACCAAGCTAATATTAACTCGTATAATTTCACTAGATCCACTTATGTATGATTGAATCATTAGTCCGTGTCCATAATACAGTACCGCTTAGCAGTTACACACACACGTATAGCTAAAACTACGCTTGTGTCCAGAATTCAGTTAGCTTCATACTGTTTGGCCTGTGAGATCCTATTTATGACGTTCAGATGTAGGAGGTACTCAGGACTAGGCTCATCATGTGTCATGTAACTCTCTACTTTATTCATCAGTTCATTTTGTTAATATTTTTCTAATTGTATTCAAGCGTGTTATCCAGGATTCTGTCTCATAGTGTTAGCATGTTTTGAATAGTTGTATAGATATTTCACGTTTGTTGATCATAGGATTCTCTTACTTTCGTAAAAATTTAGTTTTATGTTTGCTGTAGTTTGTTGATGTGTGTTTTTGTACATTTTCCATGTTACTGGCCCTAGGAAAAATAATGACTTGTGTGAACTTTATTTTCGGTGCCCTTGACCATGTAGAATTGAGATGAACTGTTAATTTTAATATCGATTACGGCGCTCTTTGGGGTGGTCACCCTAAGCAGGACGCACGCGTTGCCCATCCAAAAGACCGATCTCGAGTTTAGCTCCAGTTGGAAAATATATATATATAAATAAGTTCAATTTGCCTTGAACTCTAGATGTAACAACAGATCTTTAAAGAGTAGGGTAAACCCTCCCTCCAGTTGAACCGTTAAAGGTTAAATAAGATATTCTAGGTGAGAGCATATTTAAAGGTCATTTAAACTGGACAAGAGACGAAAAATATATTGGTATATTGGAATGACTAGGTTAATGCATAACGTAATGTCTGATCTGTGTTGAACTTTTAGATCTTCGGGAGTTATAATTAAACTACTTGGATATTTTCAGACCTTGTTGAGCAGTGGTTACCAAAATGTATTCTCAAAACGGCTGGTATTGATTGGTATTGAAACTTTAATTAAAATAATAAAGTACTGAACAACATTTCGACCTTCTTATATCATCTTTAGGTTAACATGAGCAGTTACCAAAACTTTCAAATTCATGGATCCCCCCCCCCCCCCCCAATTAAATAAAATAAAAACTATCTTCCTCCATGGATTACACAAATTGTGTTCATAATTATGTTATATTGAGCTAAAACTAGTTTTGTATAAGTAAGATAACTGACATCTGGCGGAACCCTATTATGATTAATAATCAATGAATAGTCACCCACCCAGCCGAACCCACCGCAGGGTTAGGCTTCCGGCTACTTGAACTTGTTGACAATCACTTCTGTAGTGCAGAGTAAAACTCCTTTATCCTTAGGCCATTCCTGGCCCTAAGCGACCCGGTATGGCCAGGTGATTAAGGTACTCAGCTACTAATCTGAGGATCGCGGGTTCGAATCCCCCCGTCGCACCAAACATGCTCGCCTTTTCAGCCGTATGGGCGTTATAATGTGACGGTCAATCCCACTATTCGTTGATAAAAGAGTTGGGGGTGGGTAATGATGACTAGCTGCCTTCCCTCTAGTCTTACACTGCAAAATTAGGAACGTATAGCGCAGATAGCCCTCGTGTAGCTTTGCGCGAAATTCAAAACAAACCAAATAAAACTAGGCCCAAAGCAGAAGTAAGTTAGTGTTCTTTGTATAAACAAACAAACACAAAACAAGATCCAGACAAAAGCTGGAGCACGTTTCTTCTGGGTTGAGAAGAAGGAAACATTCGTCTTCTATTAGCAAACTAGAGCCGATTATTTCACCCCGTTTTAAAGTTATGTTTTAAATAGTCTATTCTCGAATCTTTAAACAGAATATTGTGTTAATTAGTACTAGTGAACAACTTCTTTTAATAGGGCGCGAGCTGGCCCTGTGGTAGAGATCTGGAGCTGGCTAGCTAGGTTCGAACCCATGCAATACTTCAAAATAGTACTCTCCAGCTCCTTAAGTTATAGATGCATTATAAGGGTGATTTACAATCCCTTAGCGTGGCTGGTAGGAGGACAGACTGACTGCCTTTCCTCTGGTCTGAAGTTCAAAACTAAGGCGATGGAAAACTGCCTTGCAAAGTATCTATTCTAAGAACCTCTTACAAGGGACATTGAATATCTTCTAAGGAATATGTCGTCACCTTTCAATGGCCCAGTGGTAAGTATGGAGGTTTAAGACGCTAAAAATCGGGTTTCAATATCCGTGATGGGCAGTGTGTAGTTAGTCAAATGTGTAGCTTTATGCTCTAGAAATATTTTGATCTATTTTGTGATCTATATTAGAGTAACTTAATCCGGCATGTGTAAATCTTTCTAACACCCCATGCACAAAAATTCATGAAATTTTGCGACGAGCCATTGAAACTGTTGCGCGCAAAATGCTCACATTACACGACGTCCACCACAATCGCCTACGCTAATATTACATGATGTCAACTGCAGGTAAAGGGTTAATATTTCCCTTTTGGACTTTCCCCCCTTTATCTTTGTTTTCAAAGCAACTTTCATACAAACAGCTTGTTTAGTGACGTTAATACTAAACACATAATCCATCAGTCAAAAAAGGTTATATTGTATTTCAACTGTATTTTTTCTTTGCTACAGGCTAACAGACGTGTTCAATTAAAAAGCAAAATTTATATTATTTATCACCGATATTTCAGGTTGGTCCCTTAAGAAACCTATCTATCTCACCGATCAGTGTCGAGATCTCCAAAACACGTCTATTTTTTTGTTTATTTTTTTCTTACGATCGCCATAATACCCAGAATTATATGTAAGAATACGAAAGGTCAAATAAGTGACAATTTCAGCCATGGCTGTTCTTCCCTCGATGTGGCTTTGCTATAAGAAAACACACACACACACACAGTAGTTCTTTGCCCAGTCCAACTCTCCAACGTAATGTTAGACTTGTAAACTTCTTTTAGACGCGAATAAAAATTACTTATAAAATATTACGCATGTCAGTTCAGAGAGGGTTACTTTCCACTGACCTTCCCATACAAGAAACTTCCATTTATATGGGAGTGTTTCTAGTGGTAGCTACATTAGCGAGAAAAGTAAAACCGAATTACTGATCTAATCAGGGCGTGACGTCAATCACATTCATTTCCAACAAGATATGCTGAAAGAGAACGGAAAAAATCTGACCTTTCAAGTATCTACATTTGAGTTCATCTAACAGAAAACTAATGTTCAATACATATTACCCATCATAAATAGTCGCTACCCCAGAGTAACCTAAACCCGTATTTTAGTTCAATTACGATGAATTTAAGTAAAGTAAAATTATGCTACGACAAGAAAAACAAATATCTGAATAATTAAAAAATATAAGACCAATTAGCGGCCCGCAGGCTGAACTAGGCCTGCGTAGGTACTTTATCTGGACCCTGTCGTTGTTTTTAAATCATATTTTATTTTGGTCAAACTGGTGAAACGAAAATGGAAGATGAATTCTTGGGCTGCTTTTCTACGACCGAATGTGAGATTTGTCCGTTATCCCTATAATGGCCACAGATGGACCTGCAGATTAATAGTACAGTACTCTAACCACATGCTCAGTTCATAATTTACTTTGGTCATTGTCAAGTAAGATAAATGAGAGAGAAATGAATTTGTATCTCAAGACGGTTGGTATGGGTATGGGTAAAATAAAGTCGAGAAAAACGTTTCGATCTTCTTAGGTCATCTTCAGGCCGAAACGTTGTTCTGTACTTTATTTTAATAAAAATTTTAATACCCGTACCAACCGTCTTGAGAAACATTTTTACTTCGAGTGGGTTTCTCGTCATCACGAATAAATGGAATTTATAACTTTGGGCTTAAAAACATTTTGAATCAGAAGAGTTGCGTAACGTGTTGCCGTTTCGAATATTGGAAATCAAACAGTATTTGTGAACACACACACACACACACATATATATATATATCTTTTTCATTCAAGATAACCTGAGGTGTCAGTTTTGATATCTTGCTACAAAGATTAATGAACGAATGTTCTGTAATCGTAGTAATATATGTATTAAATTGGCTGGTTTCTTTTGCATTGACGACTGAGATTGACTGCTTCATTTGTCTTGACAATTAAGATTGGCTGATTCATTTGTCTTGGCAACTGAGATTGGATGGTCTACTTGCCTTTACAACTGGGATTGGTTGGTTAATTTGTCTTGATAACTGAGAAGAGTATTCTATTCGCAACAAAATAGGGCAGGCTAAACGGTTTACCGAACTGGAGCAAATTTCCATATTTCTGAAAAAAAAAAAAAAAATTCAAACGTAACCATTATTACAGAATTCTCTGATGGAATCATTTCATTTTTTCTACAATCTTTAAATGTACTATCAGTATTTAACAAAACTACAGTACATTTAAGGTTGTTTTGCGCTCGCTTTATAACAAAATTAAACTAAGTGATATAAATTAGTTAGCAGTGCCGAAATGTTTAACGTGTACACGCATATATAATACTTTCCCGACACATTATGAAATCACTTTGATACTGAACTGAAAATACGCTGAACCCAAAATATTCAAAGAATAAGTCATACTTCTTGTTTTACAATTTGTGTGTTTTCGTAATGGCATTCTGTAAATTGTGTGTGTCGGTTCTCCATATTCGCTCAAACTCCTATTTATCTGAATTGTAGGTGCAAAGGTTTTTTCAAACGCACAGTACAAAACAAACGAGTTTACACGTGCGTAGCAGATGGGAATTGTGAAATCACGAAGGCCCAGAGAAATAGGTGTCAGTACTGTCGCTTCCAAAAGTGTCTCCGTCAGGGCATGGTTTTGGCAGGTGAGTTGTTGTTTTTTTTTCCCAATTCTAGTTTTGTGCTCTACCTGTTTTCTATATTCTGTGATACCTTGAGACAAACTACAGCAAAAACGTTAGTAACACACTACAGAAAGTTCCCTCGTGATTCCATTAGTAACCACAATAGGACCGTTTTACTAAAAAAACGCAGGCGGTGGTCATAACATGTCGGAGGGGCACAAAATGATGGCGGGTAAGTTCTGAAACACTTTAAAACGTTTTCTTTAATGACGTCATGCCTACTATTGTCTGTTGTTGTTGTTTTTAGAATTCACGCTTATAGAACAAGCTTTGAAAGCTCTTTTTGAAATTTCTTACACAGATATTGTTGACAAAATATTTTTTGTTGATAAAGTGAACACAAGAGTATCACTTTTAAGATTTAATAAACACAACAGAAAATATCCCGTGGTATAGAGAAATTCTGGTCTGTTGTTATGTAATTATTTATCAAAACAAGGATTTTATGGAAATAAGTTATTTTGTTATCGTAACTTAAAGTTGGGAGTGTTAACTCGTTATCAGTAACATTCGTATTTATTTCGTGTTTACCTCCCCCCCCCCGACAAATAGAAGATTCTTGTTGTTATTCTTATTATATAAAAAAAAGTCTGTATTTTTATACGTGCACGACACCTGGCTTGTAAATATATCAATAAATAAATATCATACACGTTTTGGTTTAGAGACAGAAAAACAATAAGGGGGCTTTCATTTGGTAGTGAAAATGTGCATCAACTGACATAGGACTTAAGATGTTTACATAAAACGTCCAACAAAAACATGTGTATATTGGACGACCATTTCCTGATTTTACCAAAAAATAACGTATCACGATATGAACATATTAACACCGGAAGACCAATTAAAAAGACAATGTAAAGGTCTTACACATTTAACTGATATCTAATACAAGTACGCCACGTCTCCTACAAGTTTTCATATTTGTTTTGTTTTTTAGTCTGTTTTAGTTTAGTCGCACCACGTGATTTTGTCGCTGACGTACACAAACTTTCCAACTGTATTTTTAAGAACAAAACAAAGTAAAAATTTTTGGGTCGATTAAAAAAGCATAACTTTCAGGTTTTTAAACCCTGGCGTGGGAAAAGGATTAGTTATCCGCTAGGTTTTTAAAGGAGACGTCAGCTACATTTTGTTAACAGATGTTTATTTATCCGCTAGGTTTTTAAAGGAGACGTCAGCTACATCTGGTTGACGGATGTTTATTTATCCGCTAGGTTTTCGAAGGAGACGTCAGCTACATTTTGTTGACGGATGTTTATTTATCCGCTAGGTTTTTAAAGAAGTCGTCAGTTACATTTTGTTAACGGATGTTTATATATTAGGTTTTTAAAGAAGGCGTTAGCTACATTTTGCTGACGGATGTTTATTCATCCGCTAGTTTTTAAGGTGACGTCAGCTACATTTTTGACATATGTTTGAGGCTGATGTTTCAGTTAGCTAGAGCATGTCTAGACGTTCACGTCAAGGTAACATTTCAATATATTGATGGAAGTTACAGAATCTAGAGAATAAAGTTTGTCGCTTTTATTATAAACGATTTGATTTGTGTTTAAAGAGCTTCAAATATTGAACAGTTTCCAAACAATGTGCTACTTTTAAAGTTGTACTGTATCAGCACTAGCAAAACTGCGAACCCTTCCCTAGTAATTAATAAACTAAAAGTTTTTTAAACGTTCGCGAAGTTGAAAGTTAATATTTACTGTCTAATTGTCAGCACTTTATTTGTTTTTTCTTTCAGCTGTTCGAGAAGATAGAATGCCGGGTGGGAGAAATTCTGTAGCTGTGTATAACCTTTATAAGGTGAGCAAGGTTATATAGGATTATGGTCAAACAAATAAGGTCACTTATCGACTTTGTAATGGGGTTTATCCTGGTTATGATTAAACAAATAAGGTCACTTACCGACTTTGTAATGGGGTTTATCCTGGTTATGATTAAACAAATAAGGTCACTTACCGACTTTGTAATGGGGTTTATCCTGGTTATGATTAAACAAATAAGGTCACTTACCGACTTTGTAATGGGGTTTATCCTGGTTATGGTCAAACAAACAAGGTCACTTACCGACTTTATAATGAGGTTTATCCAGGCTATGGTCAAACAAACAAGGTCACTTACTGACTTTATAATGGGGTTTTATCCGAAATTATAGGAAAATAAACAAGGCCACTCAGCGACCATAAATTGATATCAATGCATCGATAACAGGGTTTTAGAAAACGCAAACACGAGTATCGATAAATACATCAAATGACGCTTCGCATCCGCGCATATCTGTTTTTTTCATACGTACTATATCTACACAAATATAAGTACATACTTTTATTTAAACACCTCTATACACGTATCCCAGTCTAAGTAAGTGGCTGGTTGGAAAACATTTTCGAGTGGTAGGGAAACTGAAGCCTGTTTATCTCCCCTCCCCCCCACACGTGGTTAAAAATGTCTATTCAGACACATTTGTATAGATACGTGTGTGTGTGTAGCTGTTCACATCTATTACTTGTGTAAATGCCAACTAGTGTTCTTTATTTATTGGTATATAGCTGAAACAACCTTCGTGTAGCACTCGCTGTTGTGAAACTTGTTTGGTGGGTTGTATTAGAACCCGCTATTTCCTTAGTCGTCAAAAAACGAAATAATGTCATTTCTCGCACAACTACAGCTTGAAACGAATTGTTATTAAGCTATCTGTATAATAATAATTGAGAAAAAAAGGCACCACGAAATACGTAAGGGTAAATTATTGAAAAACAAATCAATTTTTCTTGCGCGTTTATTCCCCCCATCGAGTAATCAGTTAAGGTCTGCTAACTGAAGATTCAGAGAAAACAAGTGGTGGGTGTGTTGAACTGATACGAGAACGGTGGAGAAACATTTCATTAATGTTTCTTATTAGTTCAGTTTGACACCCACCCCAACACCACCTTGTCATTGTTTTTAAAGTAATAACATCATATATAATGGTAGTAAAAACACGACCAAAAAACGTTTGGTAAAAACCATAAAACTCTGGTGCTTACGACAGGTGAATCTGTCTTCTTTGTTTAACCCTAAGAACAGCAAATCTAAGTGTCGAAAGAGCTAGGTCTTATCTTTATGTTGTTGTGTCGAAAGATCTAGGTCTTATCTTTATGTTGTTGTGTTGAAAGATCTAGGTCTTATCTTTATGTTGTTGTGTTGAAGGAGCTAGGTCTTATCATTATGTTGTTGTGTTGAAATAGCTATATTTTATCTTTATGTTGTTGTGTTGAAAGAGCTAGGTCTTATCTTTATGTTGTTGTGTCGAAAGAGCTAGGTCTTATCTTTATGTTGTTGTGTCGAAAGAGTTAGGTCTTATCTTTATGTTGTTGTGTTGAAGGAGCTAGGTCTTATCATTATGTTGTTGTGTTGAAATAGCTATATTTTATCTTTATGTTGTTGTGTTGAAAGAGCTAGGTCTTATCTTTATGTTGTTGTGTTGAAATAGCTATATTTTATCTTTATGTTGTTGTGTTGAAAGAGCTAGGTCTTATCTTTATGTTGTTGTGTTGAAAGAGCTAGATCTTATCTTTATGTTGTTGTGTCGAAAGAGCTAGGTCTTATCTTTATGCTGTTGTGTTGAAAGAGCTAGATCTTATCTTTATGCTGTTGTGTTGAAAGAGCTAGATCTTATCTTTATGCTGTTGTGTTGAAGGAGCTAGGTCTTATCATTATGTTGTTGTGTTGAAAGAGCTAGATCTTATCTTTATGCTGTTGTGTTGAAGGAGCTAGGTCTTATCTTTATGTTGTTGTGTTGAAACAGCTAGGTTTTATCTTTATGCTGTTGTGTTGAAAGAGCTAGATCTTATCTTTATGCTGTTGTGTTGAAGGAGCTAGGTCTTATCATTATGTTGTTGTGTTGAAAGAGCTAGGTCTTATCTTTATGTTGTTGTGTTGAAAGAGCTAGGTCTTATCTTTATGTTGTTGTGTTGAAACAGCTAGGTTTTATCTTTATGCTGTTGTGTTGAAAGAGCTAGATCTTATCTTTATGTTGTTGTGTTAAAAGAGCTAGGTCTTATCTTTATGTTGTTGTGTTGAAAGAGCTAGGTCTTATCTTTATGTTGTTGTGTTGAAAGAGCTAGGTTTTATCTTTATGCTGTTGTGTTGAAAGAGCTAGATCTTATCTTTATGTTGTTGTGTTGAAAGAGCTAGGTCTTATCTTTATGTTGTTGTGTTGAAAGAGCTAGGTCTTATCTTTATGTTGTTGTGTTGAAACAGCTAGGTTTTATCTTTATGCTGTTGTGTTGAAAGAGCTAGATCTTATCTTTATGTTGTTGTGTTGAAAGAGCTAGGTCTTATCTTTATGTTGTTGTGTTGAAAGAGCTAGGCCTTATCTTTATGTTGTTGTGTTGAAAGAGCTAGGTCTTATCTTTATGTTGTTGTGTTGAAAGAGCTAGGTCTTATCTTTATGTTGTTGTGTTGAAAGAGCTAGGTCTTATCTTTATGTTGTTGTGTTGAAAGAGCTAGGTCTTATCTTTATGTTGTTGTGTTGAAAGAGCTAGGTTTTATCTTTATGCTGTTGTGTTGAAAGAGCTAGATCTTATCTTTATGTTGTTGTGTTGAAAGAGCTAGGTCTTATCTTTATGTTGTTGTGTTGAAGGAGCTAGGTCTTATCTTTATGTTGTTGTGTTGAAGGAGCTAGGTCTTATCTTTGTTGTGTTGAAAGAGCTAGGTCTTATCTTTATGTTGTTGTGTTGAAAGAGCTAGGTCTTATCTTTATGTTGTTGTGTTGAAACAGCTAGGTTTTATCTTTATGCTGTTGTGTTGAAAGAGCTAGATCTTATCTTTATGTTGTTGTGTTGAAAGAGCTAGGTCTTATCTTTATGTTGTTGTGTTGAAACAGCTAGGTTTTATCCTTATGCTGTTGTGTTGAAAGAGCTAGATCTTATCTTTATGTTGTTGTGTTGAAAGAGCTAGGTCTTATCTTTATGTTGTTGTGTTGAAAGAGCTAGGTCTTATCTTTATGTTGTTGTGTTGAAAGAGCTAGGTCTTATCTTTATGTTGTTGTGTTGAAAGAGCTAGGTCTTATCTTTATGCTGTTGTGTTGAAAGAGCTAGATCTTATCTTTATGTTGTTGTGTTGAAAGAGCTAGGTCTTATCTTTATGTTGTTGTGTTGAAGAGCTAGGTCTTATCTTTATGTTGTTGTGTTGAAGGAGCTAGGTCTTATCTTTATGTTGTTGTGTTGAAACAGCTAGGTTTTATCTTTATGCTGTTGTGTTGAAAGAGCTAGATCTTATCTTTATGTTGTTGTGTTGAAAGAGCTAGGTCTTATCTTTATGTTGTTGTGTTGAAACAGCTATATTTTATCTTTATGTTGTTGTGTTGAAAGAGCTAGGTCTTATCTTTATGTTGTTGTGTTGAAAGAGCTAGATCTTATCTTTATGTTGTTGTGTCGAAAGAGCTAGGTCTTATCTTTATGCTGTTGTGTTGAAAGAGCTAGATCTTATCTTTATGCTGTTGTGTTGAAAGAGCTAGATCTTATCTTTATGCTGTTGTGTTGAAGGAGCTAGGTCTTATCATTATGTTGTTGTGTTGAAAGAGCTAGATCTTATCTTTATGCTGTTGTGTTGAAGGAGCTAGGTCTTATCTTTATGTTGTTGTGTTGAAACAGCTAGGTTTTATCTTTATGCTGTTGTGTTGAAAGAGCTAGATCTTATCTTTATGCTGTTGTGTTGAAGGAGCTAGGTCTTATCATTATGTTGTTGTGTTGAAAGAGCTAGGTCTTATCTTTATGTTGTTGTGTTGAAAGAGCTAGGTCTTATCTTTATGTTGTTGTGTTGAAACAGCTAGGTTTTATCTTTATGCTGTTGTGTTGAAAGAGCTAGATCTTATCTTTATGTTGTTGTGTTGAAAGAGCTAGGTCTTATCTTTATGTTGTTGTGTTGAAAGAGCTAGGTCTTATCTTTATGTTGTTGTGTTGAAAGAGCTAGGTTTTATCTTTATGCTGTTGTGTTGAAAGAGCTAGATCTTATCTTTATGTTGTTGTGTTGAAAGAGCTAGGTCTTATCTTTATGTTGTTGTGTTGAAAGAGCTAGGTCTTATCTTTATGTTGTTGTGTTGAAACAGCTAGGTTTTATCTTTATGCTGTTGTGTTGAAAGAGCTAGATCTTATCTTTATGTTGTTGTGTTGAAAGAGCTAGGTCTTATCTTTATGTTGTTGTGTTGAAAGAGCTAGGCCTTATCTTTATGTTGTTGTGTTGAAAGAGCTAGGTCTTATCTTTATGTTGTTGTGTTGAAAGAGCTAGGTCTTATCTTTATGTTGTTGTGTTGAAAGAGCTAGGTTTTATCTTTATGCTGTTGTGTTGAAAGAGCTAGATCTTATCTTTATGTTGTTGTGTTGAAAGAGCTAGGTCTTATCTTTATGTTGTTGTGTTGAAAGAGCTAGGTCTTATCTTTATGTTGTTGTGTTGAAACAGCTAGGTTTTATCTTTATGCTGTTGTGTTGAAAGAGCTAGATCTTATCTTTATGTTGTTGTGTTGAAAGAGCTAGGTCTTATCTTTATGTTGTTGTGTTGAAGGAGCTAGGTCTTATCTTTATGTTGTTGTGTTGAAGGAGCTAGGTCTTATCTTTGTTGTGTTGAAAGAGCTAGGTCTTATCTTTATGTTGTTGTGTTGAAACAGCTAGGTTTTATCTTTATGCTGTTGTGTTGAAAGAGCTAGATCTTATCTTTATGTTGTTGTGTTGAAAGAGCTAGGTCTTATCTTTATGTTGTTGTGTTGAAAGAGCTAGGTCTTATCTTTATGTTGTTGTGTTGAAAGAGCTAGGTCTTATCTTTATGTTGTTGTGTTGAAAGAGCTAGGTCTTATCTTTATGTTGTTGTGTTTAAAGAGCTAGGTTTTATCTTTATGCTGTTGTGTTGAAAGAGCTAGATCTTATCTTTATGTTGTTGTGTTGAAAGAGCTAGGTCTTATCTTTATGTTGTTGTGTTGAAGAAGCTAGGTCTTATCTTTATGTTGTTGTGTTGAAGGAGCTAGGTCTTATCTTTGTTGTGTTGAAAGAGCTAGGTCTTATCTTTATGTTGTTGTGTTGAAACAGCTAGGTTTTATCTTTATGCTGTTGTGTTGAAAGAGCTAGATCTTATCTTTATGTTGTTGTGTTGAAAGAGCTAGGTCTTATCTTTATATTTGTTGTGTTGAAACAGCTAGGTTTTATCCTTATGCTGTTGTGTTGAAAGAGCTAGATCTTATCTTTATGTTGTTGTGTTGAAAGAGCTAGGTCTTATCTTTATGTTGTTGTGTTGAAAGAGCTAGGTCTTATCTTTATGTTGTTGTGTTGAAAGAGCTAGGTCTTATCTTTATGTTGTTGTGTTGAAAGAGCTAGGTCTTATCTTTATGCTGTTGTGTTGAAAGAGCTAGATCTTATCTTTATGTTGTTGTGTTGAAAGAGCTAGGTCTTATCTTTATGTTGTTGTGTTGAAGAGCTAGGTCTTATCTTTATGTTGTTGTGTTGAAGGAGCTAGGTCTTATCTTTATGTTGTTGTGTTGAAACAGCTAGGTTTTATCTTTATGCTGTTGTGTTGAAAGAGCTAGATCTTATCTTTATGTTGTTGTGTTGAAAGAGCTAGGTCTTATCTTTATGTTGTTGTGTTGAAAGAGCTAGGTCTTATCTTTATGCTGTTGTGTTGAAAAAGCTAGATCTTATCTTTATGTTGTTGTGTTGAAAGAGCTAGGTCTTATCTTTATGTTGTTGTGTCGAAAGAGTTAGGTCTTATCTTTGTTGTGTTGAAAGAGCTAGGTCTTATCTTTATGTTGTTGTGTCGAAAGAACTAGGTCTTATCTTTATGTTGTTGTGTCGAAAGAGTTAGGTCTTATCTTTGTTGTGTTGAAAGAGCTAGGTCTTATCTTTATGTTGTTGTGTCGAAAGAGCTAAGTCTTATCTTTGTTGTGTTGAAAGAGCTAGGTCTTATCTTTATGTTGTTGTGTTGAAAGAGCTAGGTCTTATCTTTATGTTGTTGTTGTTAGTAAGTAAATATCGTAAGTCCTGGAGTACGGATAGCTTATGTTAAAGTTACATTCATGTAACTGTCTGCGGCTTTACCGAGTTCTGCTACGTTACACTCTTAAGTCTATGGCTCTAGCAAATTAATAACTCGCTACTCAGTTTCCAGTACTGATAGCCTATTAACACGCGAGCCAGGTATTTCTGGGAAGTTCACATAGGACGATCACGGGTTGTAGACTAGTTTCCTAATTTAGTCCAATGTAATTTAATAATAATTTTTAGGCGAATAACGAGTCAAGCTGAACGAACCTTCAGTTTTACAGTAAATGAATAGAATGATAAAATGTGAATAATGTCATTTTATATCATTGTGCTATATTGTAATATATCACCGATTATTTGAGCTAAAGCAGAATTTTGGCTTTTTTTGTTTGTTTGTTTCCATAAGCTTTTCAGGATGGATATTTAGGACAAATGGGTAATGTTGATTATACTAATTTATTCTTCTGGAATCTTCGGTAGACAAGCTGTATAAAATACCAAAGACAAATATGAAGCCCACTGTATCGTTTGATTCACTACTTATCACCAAGTCAGGCCCGGCATGGCCAGGTGGGTTTAGGCGTTCGAATCCCTGTCGCACCAAACATGCTCGCCCTTTCAGCCGTGGGTGTGTTATAATGTTACGGTCAATCCCACTATTCGTTGGTAAAAGAGTAGCCCAAGAGTTGGCGGTGGGTGGTGATGACTAGCTGCCTTTCCTCTAGTCTTACACTGCTAAATTAAGGACGGCTAGCACAGACAGCTCTCGAGAAGCTTTGTGCGAAATTCAAAAAACAAACAAACAAACAATTCACCGAGTCATACCGATTTCGGAGAACTTCACCCTTCATCAGACAGCCATCGAGTAGTGCTGATCAAAAATCAAACAAATAAAAGTTGCTGTAAGCATGCACTTGATTTTAACCATAACCTGTTTTTTTGTTTTCTTGGTAAACATCCGGAACATATTCAAGTGACTTTGAGATTTATAAAATTACCTTTCAGTTAACTTAATCTTTTTATCGTGGTCTACCTTCGTACAAAACGTAAGCCTGATAAAGCAAAATTTTGAAAAGATCTATGTTCAATGATGAACATACCTTAAGGATTGTTGAATAATAATAAAAACTATGTAGATATAGATAAGAAATAAACCAACTTAAACATTAATAAAAGTACACAGCAAACTGAGATGAAATGCATAATATCTAAAGAGAGAGATACACCAGAATGGACTGAATCTATCAAATCGTCGATTCTAAGCTATTAACGACGTTTTCGTCAGTTATCCCAATAATACTTTACGCTGTTCGCCGTAGAAGTTCCTCTCTCCTTGATTGTTATTTTAGTTGAGGTTTTTAGTCTTTTTTTCTTTTATTTTTTATTCATCCTTTCATTTTCAGGGTCACGTCATCAATGTTATCCTGTGGTCAGTATATATGATGCTATGGAACGAAGCGACTTACATTTTTACTTCATATTAGGTGTTTTTAATTGATTGTGTGGTACTTAGCCTCAAGAATATGTGTATGATGTGTGGAATGACAGACATAAGGTGTTGTTTACCCATTTCTCTTAAACGTGTGAAGACGTCTGTGACTTTAGGGCTTTTCTAAGAATGTAGTTTTACTCCTTCAAAGCTGGAATTGGTTTCTGCTTCAAGTGTGTTTGCTGATTGACTTTCTGTAATTTGGTTCTGGTTGTTGCTGGATTTGTTTCCTCAGCGATAACGTTTCTTGATTTAATAGTTGCCTGGCTCTGTGTGAGTGTATATTGTTGTCTGTGCGTGTGTATGATGCAAACATTTACACGCTGCTGCAACGTGTCCATATCGACACAGATCGGGCAGTTTGGTCCGAATTTCGCGCAAAGCTACACAAGAGCTGTCTAATGCTAGCAGTCCCTAACTTAGCAGTGATAGTTTAGAGACAAGGCAGCTAGTCATCACCACCCACCGCCAACTAATGGAATTGATTGTAACATTATAGCATCCCTATGGTTAAAGGGCGAAAATTTTCAGTGATGGAGATTCGAACCCGCGACCCTCAGAATGCGAATCGACGGAAAATTTAGTGTACTAAGGTTAGTCCACGTGTTGAGTCAAACTCATCTTTGTAAGTATCATATTACTATTAATAGAAGTACGTAACATCCGGGAACCAATAACATGGGGTTAGGACTTCTGTGAAGGCAAAATGCCAGTAATGTTTATTGCGTTTTTTTTTTGTACCTCCCCCCAATAAATAATTATTTACATTTTTCCCTTTGACGACATTTTTCGTTTTCCAGCCAGGAGTCGATTGCGTTTTCCTGCTTTAAAATCTGGAAAACTTATACAAAGTACTATGTGATATCATAAGACAATAAAATGCTACGAGTGGGCTATTTGTATTGAGCCCACTCTAGGTATCGGAACCCAGTTTTCAGCATTATACTATTACTTGCAACTGCAAAGTGAAAAGGTGTTTCACCTGCAATACGTTGTAGTCACTGTGAATGTGTTTGTTGTTTGTAATGAAGCACAAAGCTACAGAATGGCTATATATGCTCAGCCCATCACAGGTATTGAAACCCGGTTTCTAGTGTTGTAAGTCTGAAAACGTACCGCTGTGTCACTGGGGGCACTGTAAATGTGATCATAATGGAATATCCATTGGTTTTTGTGTGATTTGTGGATACACAGCTGAAAGATGTGCGATCTATGTTGTGCCCACAACGAGTATCGAAACCTGATTTTTTACAGTGCAAATTCTCAGATTTAACATTGATATCCATTTAAAGGAAGTTATTAAGGAAAAGAGAGCCAAAAAGGTTTCTCCTACTTCCTAAAAAATCGACTAGAAATAAAAAGAACTTCGAAAATAAAAGTCGTCGTGGTCTTTGATCTCGAAGACCAAAAGCGAAAAATGATAAATTATCAATATCTTGTCATATAGCAATAGGTAGTATTGTGTGTTGATCCTTACCTTATACAACCAATTAACTGCAAAGCGTCGTTTTTTAAATGTTTTATTATTACACAACAATTGAACTTACACACAGGTGGTTTTATGTCGTTTGTCTTTTACTTCCAGCCATGAGGATTATTAACACTCCTACGAAAAGTGGGGCCTAATAGGCCCCAGAGCAACTTGAAAAGTTATTAATATTAGGCTAATAATTTTGTATTTAAATGAAATTTAAATGATATTTAATGAAATGAAATCAAATGAAATGGCAATTTTACTTAAATACACATTTATTAGCCTAATAGCAACCTTTCAAATTGCTCTGGGGCCTATTAGGCCCCACTTTTCGTAGGAGTGTTAACAGTACGCAAAATTCCTGCTTTGAATGTCTGGAAAGCGATCATATAAAAATTCTAAACATAGTTGCAGCGAATATGATACACTTCTTACAGACTAGACTATTCTTTTAAAATTATTGGGATCATTTTGTATTTTGTTTATCATCGATATGCAAGCCTTCAACAGTACACTTTCGAAGATACGTTTTTTGTTTTAATCATTAAAAAAAAATCCAAAAAACTACGCTGAACACTTCTTAGTTTACGAAAATACAGATTAAAAAGTTGTTTGTTGTTAATTAAGCATCGCGTTATCTGGGCTTTGCCCATTCGTGAGTATCGAAACCCATGTTTTTTACAGTCATAAGTCTTCAGTCTTACTTGTTTGTTTTGAATTTCGCTAACCGTCCATAACTTAACGGTGTAAGACTAGAGGGAAGGCAGCTAGTGATCACCACCCACCGCCAACTCTTGGGCTACTTTTTTACCAATGAATAGTGGGATGGACCGTCACATTATAACGCCCCCATAGCTGAAAGGGTGAGCATGTTTGGCGTGACGGTGATTCGAATCCGTGACCCTCAGTTTACGAGTCGAGCGCCCCTAACCACGTGACCCTCAACCTTACTATTGAGCCATCGAGAAATTGAGGGGCTCATTTCTTAATTCATCAACATTTAAATCCTGAAACGTAATCAGGACACTTATTATTATACGAAAATTCAAATCCATACACTTAATCTGCGTGCTCGTTATTCTATGGATCCAGGAACCTAAACAGAACATTTGTTATTCATGTAAATCGCGATCAAACACCATTAACACTTCCTATTTCATGGAAATCTAGATCAAAAAATGTAACCTCGAAAGTTCTTTCATATATAAACCCAGATCCAAGAAGTTAATATGGCACTTTCTTTATCAAATCCAGAAACCATAAGGCGCTCAGATTTGTACATCATTTCAATCTTATTTCATTATTTTGTCCGTGCTTCGCGCAGTGGTTACAGACAACAGATCCGTAGGTGCGACGTTCGCGTTTCGTTACAGAAAGAAAAAAACAAAACCTTTTTCAGCAGTTTGTGACTACAAGTGCGTTGTGGTCAAATCCCACTATTTGGTCAGACAAGGGTTTGTCAGTGAGTACTATTTAGTCTATCAGTTGAACAAGAGGGATTTCTCAATAGCCGCGGCTGTAATTAGATCTCAAATCAGTCAAGAGATGGAACTATAAGTTTGTACTTGAAAAAAACAAAACAACAACTCGGAGTTTCCACGTCACACTTAAAAAATGGGGGAAACTAGCGCGCGCAGATAGCCCTTCAGTTTGGAATGAATATCACAAATTAAACAAACATTTTTTTTCCATCTTTTAACATTTATATGCTCTAGGAACTTTCAGCCTTTCTCTTTAAAAAGTTAAAAAAAAGGCCTAGCAGATTTTAAAAGCTATTACAAAAATGTATGAGACGAAAGTGTCATAAACAGATAAACCATTTCTCTGTTTATTTTAACGTCAGGTGAAATATAAGAAGCATAAGAAAGGTCAGAAGAATGGTCAAGTTAGACAAGAACAACAAAAATCGCCAATCAGTCGCTACCCCCAGCAGGAATGGGCAAATGGCCAGATCCTCAAAACAGCTCTCACTAACCCAGCAGATGTCATGCACCTACGTCATCGCCTTGAAAACTGCGTCACAAGCTCGCGCGATCGTCAAATGCCAGTCGAGCATGCTTTGAGCTCAATAAGTCAACTGATTGAATGCGACGATTTTGAAGACGTTGCTACTTTAAGTAATTTACAGGACCTTTTCAACATAAAATCTGAACTATCTGAAAAACTCTGCCAGATAGGAGATAACATAGTGTTCAAGTTAGTGCAGTGGACAACGAGGTTACCGTTTTACTCGGAACTTCCCGTAACGGTCCACACTCAGGTCAGTTCACTTCTGATTTTAATTAAATAAAATTTTGAAATGGGCGTGCACTTTTGATTTTCACTTGCCTAATTACGTCATTAAATAAACGTTCGAAAAAGGGCGTAACATTTAATATCCAGGAAAAAAAAAATAGTCCTCATTTGTTCGTTTCGCAGTCTATAATTCAATTACCACCTGTTAGGGTTCACCATGTTACGTGCATTTCTCATTTGTACGTCAATGGTATTATGAGCAAGCGTTCACCTAAGCCTCATCTAGTGTCAATCCTACACATGTCAGTTGCCGTTGTTATTTAGCAGTGTTCATTGTAAGTCACGTGTATCTTCCAGTCAGTAAATACAATTCAAACAAAAAATTAATAGAGGTTGCAGAATGAGATGTATGGGTAATTTAAGTAAAATTATCCACTAACCCATTCCTAGTCGTACCTTTATGGATCTGATAATACGTGTAGATATATTGCTATGTGAGAGTCGTGGCTGTTTTAGTAAAACAAGTTTTATCTTTGTGATACTTTTAAAAAACCACGTAATACATTTCTAAACTTTAGTTATAGCTGTCTGAAACAATTCAGTTTTAACGTACTGTAAACCTGTACCTTGGTACGACAGTATAGTCTTAATTTCTGTAAACCTGTACCTTGGTGTAATAGTTCAGTTTTAACTCCTGTAAGTCTCTACTTTGGCGTAACAGTTCAGTTTTAACCACTTTTAATCGGTATCCTAATGTAAATTTCTCACTGAAATAAGGTACGTTCAGACTGTGACATTTCTTTCTGTTCGCGTTCTTACGACATTATTTCGCTGGACATCCGTGCTAATCCGAATTCCCCACTAAAATACAATCGTGTGTTTGTGACTGGTTAAAGTTAAAAAGAATCGTTTCATTGGTCTCCCACTTTACACATGTTTATAAATCTTTTCTTTTGGTTTAAAAGTGTTCATACAATTGAACTTTTTAAGACACTTTTTATCGTCGTGTTCGCGCAGAAAAATTCGAGTTAGTTGGATAATTTTGTGAGGTTATAATATTTATAGCAAAAAAAATGATAAAAAATCGATTAAACAAATAGACTTATTTATTTCAAGGTTTATTAAAAAGACTAAAGTCCTCCACCAGACTTCACCTAACTCTCACCACATACAGCCAACTGTTCTTCTCTCTGGCAACAAACCAAGCGATCTTCACCAGTTCATTTACTTCGACAGTACAGTAACAACTTTGAGGCAGAGTTTGACCACAAGATCCAAGCGGCATCTACCTCTTTAGGGCGATTACACTAGAGGGTCTGGAAACAGCGTGACACAAGACAAGAAAAAGTTTAAATTACATCAAGTCGTGTTACTGAGCTCCTCACCATATTCAACAGAGATTTGTACATTTTATCGTTGTCCTATAAAGATATTGTTAAGTGTACAACTTAGAACACCTTACAGGGGATCCTGAATGTATCTTGGGGAGTTCAAATCAGTAACGAGGTTTTGAAGTATGTTGATATGCCCAGTGTAGTAGCCATATTTATTAAAAGACATCTGTACTGGGCTGGACATGTGATGCATATGCCAGAAAGTATATTTCCAAAGACTCTTCTTTATGGAGAACTTTCTCCTGGCCAGCAGCAGAGAGGTGGACTAAAGCTGCGTTGCAAAAAGATGTAATAAAGCATCACCTCATTACAGCCGATATAGCTAATAATAATTGGGGGCCTCGATTCAAAGATCTCGCCAAGTGGCGCATATCTATCAAGGATGGGTCAAAGGTTGCATAACAAAAGTGATTGAAGGTCTCACATGATTGTTATTCTCAAAGATACGCCTTACCTACAGTTCCTCACACAGTACAACGAGACATTTGTACTCCAATCACTCAAGTGCTGGATGCATAACCTACAATCTAAGTACTGAAGGTTTATTTCCTTCTTCTCCAAGGCATCTTCGGATATGGAAGGACTAACGAGGACAACAGTATCATAGAGATTTGTTTATAGGATATGACTTTCGCGAAAAGCTATTTGAGTACTACCTGATCTATCAGTCCCTAATTTTGAAGTGATAGTCTTGAGAGATAAGTACTGGAATACTATTTACCATCTACATAATAGAATTGGCCATAACATTATAACGCTCCCCAAGCTGAAGGGGCGAAAATGTTCGGTAACGTGTTTCGAACCCGCGAATCGAGTGTTCCGACAATCAGGCAATGTAATAAACGAGCTGATGACACAGGTACTCTAGTACCATAACTCTTAGCATAGTATTCGTTCTTCATCTTTTGCTACAAACAAACTGCCTTATGCATCCAAAGAAAAGTTAATTTTAAAGTTTTAGTTGTAATTAGAAAGTGTCCACGTATTATACAGGCGCGATCTCTTCAATTGCGGTTCATGTTCATTTACAAACAATTACTCTTACATAAAGTGCCTTGAAATTGATCATCTACAAAGACGTAACTCGAATTCGCTGTATTTGTCGTCACAATCACCTATAAGTAAGTTGGACTGCCTTAATGAAACTGTCACTCGAATGTCTGTTACAACAGGTGAAGCGCGCTCTTGTGTTCTAATACAGCTCTCTGAGTAGTCAATAAGTTAAATGTAAACCGTAAAACCATTAAAGAACACAAGAACATCATACACTTGATCATTGTGTTTATCATAACAACTGTGCATAGGATAGAAATGTTATTCATGTGGTCAATTATACCGGAATCAAGACTCAGTGATCGTATATTGTTAGTGTAATAAAGTCGCTTTTGTACTATTTTACTCAAGAAAAGTTAATGTTCAACTTGTGCATGGTATCGTGAAAAACAAAAAGTAAGTTCATTGAACTTATTTTATACTGTACGCCCCCCCCCGCTAGTACAGCGGTATGTCTTCAGATTTACAACGCTAAAATCAGGGGTTCGATTCCCCTCGGTGGGCTCAGCAGATAGCCCGATGTGGCTTTGCTATAAGAAAACACAAATGGTACGGTACGGTTAGTATAATGCAATATACAGCTCTGCCCATTGGTACAGGTGGTGGGAGAACCATGCAATCTACGGTTCTGCAAATTGGTACAGGTGGTGGGAAAACCATGCAATCTACGGTTCTGCCAATTGGTACAGGTGGTGGGAGAACCATGCAATCTACGGTTCTTCAAATTGGTACAGGTGGTGGGAGAACCATGCTATCTACGGTTCAGCCAATTGGTACAGGTGGTGGGAGAACCATGCAATCTACGGTTCTTCAAATTGGAACAGGTGGTGGGAAAACCATGCAATCTATGGTTCTGCAAATTGGTACAGGTGGTGGGAAAATAATGCAACTCACAGCTCTATCATTTGTTACAGGTATATATAAACAAACATATGTGGGGCATAGTTGTAAAAGAATTACAATAGGTGGCTCTGTAAAGTTGTTTTTCTAATTTCGCGCAAAGCTATACGAGGGCTATCTGAGCTAGCCGTCCCTAATTTAGCAGTGTAAGACTAGAGGGAAGCAGTTAGTCATCATCACCCACCGTTAACTCTTGGGCTACTCTTTTACCAAAGAATAGTGGGATTGAGCGTAACTTTATAAAGCCTCCATTGCTGAAAAAAATAATAACATTCGCTGATGAGGTTCGAAACCGTAACCCTCAGATTGCGAGTCTAGTGCCATCACCACTATGCCATGAGAGGCTCAGAAATGATGATAACTTGTACTATCCATCAATGATATGCGTTCGAGTATATATGTATACGCACATACACACACACAAATTTTAATATCTATTTTGTAAAAAAAATTAGCTCACAAAGAAATGGAAACAAGAGAAACTTCTTTCAATAAAAGTTCCGTAAGGAAGTAACAACGGATATTTTGGTAGTTTTTACGCGTTTTTTCTGAACGGCCTGTTCTAATATAACCTTGGATACCGAAAACTTAAGTTAGGGCACGTGCACAGGATTGCCTCACGTTGCATCACACCATACCAATAAGAACTCAAAGTAATACACGGCTGCGCTCGTTATTTTAAGTACTTACAACTAATTACCTTATATTAGAATTGCCATCAAGCTATTTAGCTTGAAGTCTGATATTTCGAGTGTTGCTTTTATACACCAGGTGGGGTAAAACAAGAAGGCTTTTTGTTGTAATCGAGAGGCATTGCATAACTCGCGCTGCTTATTAACTTCTACCCTTAGAGACCGTGGATAACCTTGTCGGCACGTACAGTAACGATAGTAAGTTTACGAAGTTTGGTTTGAATTCCGCGCAAAGCTACACGAGGGCTATCTGCGATAACCATTCCTAATTTAGCAGTGTAACACCAGAGGGAGGGCAGCTCTAGTCAATATTACTTGTGTCAACTCGTGGGCTACAATTTTAGCAACGAACAGTGGGACTGATTGTACCACCACTAAAGGGCAAGCATGTTCGGTGACGGGAACTTGAACCCGCGACCCCAAGACTACGAGTCAAAGGCTCTAACCACCAGGCCTTTAGCATTCGTACACTGGGTCATCCTGACGTCTTCCCCTCAGCAAACTAAAGAACAAAGTGATATATGATGCGAAAAATGGAGGGAGAGACAAGGGTTCGAACCGAGAAATTCCAACGGTTCTACACGAAGTATTATTATGCCACAGCTGAATAAAACTATATAAAAATACATAAATTACTGAAGATGCTTATATATCGCAACTTGCCCTACAAGCATATATTCTCACTTGAATCACAAAACCAAAATAGGATATGGCCTATATAATACAGCCTTTTTTTAAATACCTGTATAGCAGTGCCATTTAAAAATTATTCTAAGTATCCTTTCATTTGCGTGAAAGAAAAGGTTTAACGATTGGTCAATTAAGATAATCTACCATCTATACCAAGTTTGAGTATCACCCACAGAAAACTGCACCATTTATGGTAATTTCGACCAGCATCTGTACAAATTTCTACCATGTACACCAACTTTGATCGGCATTTATATAAAAAAGTCTACCATTCACACCAAGTTTGACCAGCATCTACACAAAACTCAACCATTTACCCACTCGAAAGTTGACCAGCATCTATACAATATTCTATCATATAAACCAACTTTTACCAACAACGATATAATACCAGTAGGATACCCGGTGATGCTTCGAAGAAAATGGCTTTAAATATTCCGAGTTTTTTGATCAAATCAACTACATTCATCGTTATTTGTTTGCAAAAAGAAATCAAAATGATTTCTTTACCCAATTAAATATTTTGAATTAAAATCAATACAACTTTATTAAAGCTGTTTTATAACAAATCCGGGTACTTTGCTCCTGCTTCTTGTAGGCGCTTTTCGTAAAATTTCAAGTTTTAAAGAACAAAATTTTCTACCTTCTAATGTTGCAATTTCTGCTTAATTATCAAGTTTCAATTGCAGCATATTCTGGCTTTATTATCGCTCTATTCAATTGAATAATTCACTTATTTTCTTCTCGTTTTTTTTGTAAAGTCATCCTATAGCTTATTCTTGCGAGTACACGCAAGCAAAGCATCTGATACGACTGAAGTAAACCTACCTATTTAGTTGATGGAGTGTGCGTGCATGTTCGAGAAAAATAACTGTAGTTCAAATTTTCTCCAAATCGAAGTACAACAGAAAACGCTTCACATTAAATAAAATATACAAAACTATATTTTGGGGAATTCATTAGGAATGGTTTTATGGAATGTTGCATGTTTTTAACAAACACTAATTTAGACATTTATTACGAGGCGTTTAATAGGGAGAATTTTATGGAATACTACATATCTTTTAAAAAATCTTAATTTGGACATTTGTTCTAATCACGAATTTATCACGCTAATATTTGATTTATACCTTTTCTTTTCATTCAGTTACTGACCCACAAGTGGCATGAGATTCTGGTGCTAACTACATGCGCTTACCAAGCTATCCATGGACCAATCAAAGGATCCGAGGCGAGCCTGGAGCAGGACATAGCCGCAGGCCTGTGTCGTCTTCAGACCTGCTTAGCTGCAATGATGGGTCGACCAATTACATTAGACCAGCTGCGCTTAGAAGCTGGCCCTTTGGTGGAACACCTGACACAACTTAGTTCTGCATTTCGCCAGATGAGGTTATGTACTGAAGAGTATGTTTGTCTCAAGGTTATCATCATGCTAAACCAAGGTGAGGAAAAACTAACACGTCATTAAATGTCATTATAAGACACCCCCCCCCCCAGACTCTTTGTAAAGAGTCTTCCCCCTATTTGTAAAGGCATTTTTTTTGTCTACAGATATATGTCCAAGTTATTACTTTCGACAAGTAGTTTATCGATAGCTCAGTAAACGTGAAAACAGCTTAAACAATTACACTTAGCAACTTGAAACAACTAAACAAAAATAACTTTTTTAACAATGAATATTGAAGACGATCCATTATTTGTATGAGTACAGGTTACAAAAAGGGTGAATACGGTCTGGCATTAGTCAGCTGTAATAAACATTAATTCTAAGAACTTGTGAGTGAAAACAAACAAGGAGATAAAACAATATGTCAGCCATGCTATATCTTCCACAACTAGGACTTTCATCCTTGATTGGTGGACTTCAGTCATCATTGACAAATGAGTTCTAACCTTTAGGGTCAGTTGATTCTTGGTATACTTTTATATAATATTCAGTTCAAACATTTTGATTTTTATTTTACTTTAATTTAAATATAAAATTTAAACATGCACCTAGTGATTAGTAAACCAACTTCAATGTATAGTTTTGTACCTATACCACACGTATACATGGAACATTATTTAGTTGTTCCGCAATTTCGAAACTAAATCATATACTTATTATTCATTTTTTCTCCAAGGGAAACGTTTCGACTAAAATCGTTTCTATTCTCTGTCAATACTTATTCTGGAGTTAAGTTACTAAGCTCTATCCTCTATTCTGTAGTGTTTGACTACAGAAATGGATCTAAGCCTATATTCAAATTATTAAACATTTAAGTCTCAGAAGTTTTGTAAATCAAAGTGTACTAACTGGTTGAACCTGAAAATGTTCGACTTGCATCCCTCAGGAAGGTTGTAATAACCAGAATGATGACTATATAGGTATAAATTGAAATGTTCATACTGCGGCCTCAGAAAGCTTCTAAAAATCAAAGTGACATGTCTTCCTGAGGGAGGTGCCCCCAATATTTCATAAAATAAAAAAACGGTGGCCAGTGAAAGTTGTGTTTCTGTTTCTTCCCAACAGAAGAGTACCAAGGTCAACGAGAGCTCGAGGCGATCCAAGAGCGTTACCTAGCAACTCTTCGCGAATTCATTGAACATCGCTTCCCACAACAACCCAGTCGATTTAATGACCTACTAGCTCGCCTCCCAGAAGTCCATGCAGCAGCGGGGCTTTTGCTCCAAAGCAAGATGTTTTACGTTCCGTTTGTTCTCAACACCAAAATCAGCAGATAACAACCGTGATTTGGGACTACGTATGGTCTTTAATATTTGCACACACGTGGGAACCATCACTGAAAGGTGGAATGATGGTCAGCGCACAAAGAAGAGACGACGTGGAAACATATTCCCCCTGACTAGTCAGTTCCTGGGATAGTCGACTACACCAGGTTGGAGGTAACAGAATGTCACACTGACCACGTGGAAGTGGTCAGCCTCTTTCTGGTTCTGTGCAATAAGTCGTGCAGATTAATAAATCGTGATGTTCCTGAAAAAGCGAAGCTCAGAGATATAGTGGATAAAATGTGAGAAAATCCGGTTTCTTGGCTCACTTTACGAAATAAATATATATATATATATCCCATGTTTGAAATGTATATTTTCTTTCCTCAATATTGCTGCTCAATAGTACTGGTGATTATTAACTCGTAAGAGTGTAAAAAGATGTTAATTTTTGCAGATTATTTGAGGAGAAAATAAGAACATTAAAAAACTAATGAAATTAGGGAAGAAGTGTATCACAGTCTTGAGTTATAAGTTTAAATCAACATTCACAGAAACCATCCTCTAGTTTTATAACCTGTAAGGTTTTCACATATATCACTGTTCGCAGACTTTTAAAAATTAACTCCATGTTCAACAAACAGCACACTGAGAGTTTGTTACACTAGCACGTGGTTTGGGCTACTTACACAGCAAGTGATGCGAGTTGGTTATACCAGCTTTGATTAGTTACATCAGCCTATTGTACAGCGCGTGGTTTTAAACAATCACCCAAGCTTAGAATCTGTTTCGTTACTTAGTTACAGCCTTAACTATTTTCATACGTAGCATTCGTTTCGCATAATGTATTTCCAATACACTTGTTGCTAAAGTATCTTTGTTAGGTTCTGAGCGGTGATAACACCATCTTCGGTAGTCAACCAGAATAAGAGTACTTTATTCTTAGGTAAGTTTTAGACGCTGAAAAAGAACAAGACAATGTAGTTAAAAGTTCATAAACAATCTAGCCAACATTACAAACAATAATTTCTTAAAGAAGTGTTTTTTATTTCCGTGTCTATCACGTAACGAACACAACTTATTTAGTGGCCTGTAGGTTAGGATGACTGAATCGCAATCTGCTGCTGGTCGTTGGATCGAAACCTCGCTCCACCAAACACGCTCCCCTTTTTTTGGTCATGGGAGCGTCATTACGTGATAGCCAATCAAACAATTTGTTAGTAAAGAATGACTCAATAGTTTACGGTAGATGGCTGCCTGTCAGTTACTTTCCCTTTTGTCGGTAATTTAAAATTAAAGATGGCGGCAGATAGCTATTGAAGTTTTGGCATAAAAATAAATAAACAAACGCCATTTTATTTCGGTGACATTTTATGTCAGTTTTGTTTACACAATGTGTCTGAAAACCTCTTAGCCAAGAATTTATGGATAAGCAAATCGGCCACTTAGCCTCTAAGCTCCTTGATATACTAAACTTGACTGACATGGACATACATATCAATAGTTCCCATACTCCATCTGAGGCCCCCTTGATATGAATAAAAAAGGTCTGAACCCCAACCTATAACTTCAGCATGGTGATTGAAAAACAGTGCCGTAGTAAAAACAGTAACATCTCCTTTCTATATACTGCATCATAAATTCAATTAATCATAACATTTATCGACTCATTGTTTATTTAGGATTAAATTAAATTCAGTATCTTTGTTGACAGTCCCCCAGAAGTAGCTTCATGGCCCCAAGTGGGGCCACGGCTCTCAATAGGGAAATAATAGCATATATTATACTAATTTTTGTCGACATGAATTCGGCGAATTTTATAATCTCATTGCCCCAAATTTCATTGTTATCGCTTCTTTTGGGAGCGTATGTTTTTGGGTTAAATTTTGTCTCGCCTTACAAACAAAAAACATCTTAGCATATAATATACAGCAAGGCCTTTTGAACAAATATATATATATTAATTGCATTTACTGGCAACTGAGCCGCAGTTGCGAACAAAATATAAATGCATCGCGGTCCTAACAATCATTCAATGTTAACGTGGTCGGTAACTATGGCAACGGATATAAAACACGCTCACTTCTTTCAGACACCGATAACAAACAGAGTGCAAACTGAGACCGGAGATTTGTGTTTTGTTTGTCTGTCGAATTTCGCGCAAACTTACTCGAGGGCTAACTGCGCAAGTCGTCCCTCACTTTGAAGTGATAGATAGAGAGAAGGCAGCTTATCAATATCACCCACCACCTACTCTTGGGCTACTCTTTACCGACGACGAGTGCAAATAACTGTATCTTTATAAACGGTCCTCCGGTTAAAGGAAGGAACATGTTTGGCGGGACAGAGATTCGAACCCGCCTCCCACAGGTCAGTAGCCGGGTCTTCTACCTGCCAGACACAAAGACCGGAGGCATTTGAGACGTGGTAACCCAAATGGTTAAAAGTGTCGCAGGGTTCGAATCACGTTAGGTTCCAATTTTCTCTTTACAACATCCCAATCCGTGTATTTCTATACAGACGTGTTGTTTTCTTAAACCTAGTAAAGCTAACAGCTATTTCTTACATCACGTTATTGTACTGTGTCACCATCTGTTCAAAATGCGTGCTCGCGTGCATGCGAACAAGATATTCAGAAAGTAATGAAGTTTAAAATGTGTGCGGCATTATTGAGAAAGATTAATTTGTATAAAAGTAGGTCAAAGGTCAATTTCATGGTAAAATGGTAACGAGTGTATGAAAAGAGCGGGTTCCTAATAAACACGTTCACGTGCTCTTATCTTCGGCCATCGAAGAATACTCTGTCCTTACATGTGTTCAAGATAGGTCGTAGCTTACCGCACTTCTAATACAAGATAAACAGAATAAACGGTAAAGCTGGCCAAACGTCCCACTTCTAGTCAGGGCCACAAGCGGTTCAATGGCCCAGGAAAGTAGAGACAGAGAGAGAGAAATACGAAAAATCATACGAACAATGGAACGGGGAAGGAGAACCGGCCTCCATGAAGTAGGTCAGTAAGCCGTTCACCCCATGGGAAACGAGAGCACGTGGTACACTGTTCCGGGCTCGTGACCTCGCCTCGTTAGTTACGTCGTCGGACTGGATGCCTACGCATGGAAGGCTGGACCTGTTTGGCCGGCTATAGTGTACAGGCAGCGCCCAAGAAAATTGACTGAATCCTCCTGTTTAAAAATGGCCTTAGCTTTGGCCTTGTAGGCTACATGGTGCGGTAGTTACGGAAGGGTTGCCCGCAGCCCCGAAACACTTTTTCCTAGTGGCCTACTTCAATGGCAGTTCTTCCCTCAGGGACGCGGAACTTTTACCACCTCATTTTTTAAAATAGTTTCTTTTAATAGACGTTATGTATTACTTCGAGTTAGTACCGAGTTGTTGTTTTTTTACCTTTTTAATAAATCAAATATATTGTTCTTTTTAATGTATCGTGACCCGAAAAACCGAATATGATGAACATTTTCATGTCCTCAATAAACTTCGACTTGATTAGCAGCGTGTACAAACACCTAAAATTTAACCGTTGTACTGTATTCGAGGTTATTACTCTCGTTTGAGGATATAAACACATTTTTTTATTTTATTCTGTGAATTATGAAAAGATGCGTGCGCCAAACACGTTATCATGAAATAAAACACGAGAAACGTACATATTAGTATCATTTCCCAGATATCACCATGTTTAAAAGGTTAACGTATTATATGTATTTACGTTTCGTTCGAATTAATTTTGTTATATTATTATTGCTTAGGGTGTAAACCTTTTAGGATAGCTTGACGTCAAAACTCTACAAAGATAATATGAAATTAGAACCTCACTTTTAAACAGTTAATTCGACGATTAAAGAATATTCGTTGCGTAGCGACATCATTAGTTTTGTGATAGATTTTATTCATTTTGAAGTGCAAACTTTCACGGCAACATTAAATGTCGAAATAGTTCCTGCATTGTAACCACGTAGCAAAGAAAAAATTATAAACATATAATGAAAGTACATACTAGTATTCTCTGTCTCTTATCTCTCACATACATATATATTGTTTGTTTGACTCATTTGGAGTTCCGTAGATAGTGTGATGTAAAACGAAAACCGATACACGTCTTAGGAAGAGATATTTAACGTCATTTTCAGACGCAAAATATTTATGAACTTCGATAGTAATCTTAAACAAAGCAACAGCAAAAAACAACAAACAATGATCTGTGTGTCTAGTTTTACTATATGCTGTTCAATTAATTTGCTTCCTATATTTTATGTCTTTTAAATTACTTCGTTTGTGTATTTAGTAGTTTCTTTGAAAATTTGAAAATAAACATATGCCGGATCATTAAAATCGAGTGTTTCTACAAGACTGGGGAACATAAAATACTAAAAAGAGAGATAATAGAACAATCCACAAACGACGTCATTACTTGAAATGGTTTCGTCTCTTTCATATTTCGCGCCAAAATTGCACAAGGACTATCTTCGGTAGTCGTTCAAATTCAGCACTGGGACACCAGAAAGAAGGCAGCTAGTCAACACAGTCAACTATTGGGCTACTCTTTTATAAACGAATAGAGGGATTGACCGTCACGTTTAACGCACCCAAGGCTAAAAGGGCGAACATGTTCGACGACGGAAGTTCGAACTCGTGACTTTTTTTTTTTCCTCTCGGCTCGCTCTCCAACCCGAGATTCCCCGAACGCCAATCGAGTGTATCATCGACCAGCTATATTATAGTTCCCAGTAGAGGGCACTTTTTATAACAATCTGAATAAGACCTTTACCCGGGTCTTGTCTGAGGATCGTGTTTCGACTATTCCACTTTTGAGGAAAACGATTTGAACCCAAGATCAGTTGCACAACAAGCGAGGTATTCAGCACATAACTGCAGATTCGGCTCACTGGTGAGAATATATTTGTAATTATACAATCTGTGACACACGTAGTGGTAATACCCGATATGCTGGCGTTACGTCTAATTAGCTAGTAGTTAAACGTCAGGAAGAATCACTGGTTAAGTATCCCCCACTCCCCAGCCCTGGCACACACAACGGGCAATATGTGCTCTGTCAACTGCGAGTATGGAAACACGATATTTAATGTTATAAGCCCGTGGATTATATTTTCCAGGACGTCTCATAGTTGTTAAGTAATTATCAAATAACTTACATCGAGATAACGATAATGAATATCTCTGTCTGTTCTTCCGAATATCAAGAAGTATGAAGAAAGAGGGGAAAACAGTTATGTTGTTAAACAAAATTTATAATGTTACATAATCTTTAAACTAGTTCTGATGTGTTGCGATAAACATTGATGAAGAATTATTCTTTACAAATTTATGCAGTTTACGTTTACATTTGGACATAATGGCGTCCCAACCACTACTACACCTGCTGCATCCCAGTTAGTCTGAAGATCCCTAGTGGTATGATACGAAGGGCCTCTTCGGCACTGGATGTAGCAAATATAGTGTGGTTGACATACTCTTCTTTATCTTTGCTCACAAGTAGTTACCATAAACTATATGTACTTCCGCATGGTACCCGAATAAAACCACATTAAGAGAAACAATATTTTTATTTCCCGCTTTTGAAGTTCGTACGTCATACTGAGCTTTAGCCTACAAGATGCCTAATTCTCCTCGTGATTCAAGGCGCACGCGCACATTTTACTGACGTCACGATATTACAAATATTGTAATGTTCAGAGTCCTTTCTGTGCCATCATTTTATTGTCTACTGACGGACAACGCATTATTATATTGTGATGAAAATAGTTAAAAAGAGGTGACCCCTATTTCGAGGAAATAAGTAAGGTTAAAACTTTTACGTAAACAACATAACAGTGACTTATGTATAAATTAAAACAAAAAATGACAACCAAACAGGTGAAAACCAGAGCATTAAAGATGGTATGTTTCTCTTTTTCTCTAAGGAAGCTGGAAACTTGATAGTTACGAATATATAATTACCTTTACACATTATTGGAACATAAGCATATAATAATCGATATTTAAGATTACTAATGTAGGCTTAATACAATCATCGGACTTCAGAAAGAACACTTGACTGTCTCAAGATAGTTATTTTAATTACCTTTAACCGACGAGAGAAGTAGTGCACTGAACTTCGCCTTCTAGCCTGCACCTGACCAGCGATTTTATCTGCTTAACAGAAGAAGTGTGTGTGAGTGATTATACACAACGATTTGCAAGCCTATAGCGACCAACGAAAGTTGACTCGGCATGGCCAGGTGGTTTCAGGATCGCTTGATTCGTAAATCTTCTGCGGATTCGAATTCCTTCCACCAAATATTCTCGTATTTTCAGCAATGGAAGCGTTATAATGTCGCGTGCAAAGCTACACGAGGGTTATCTGCGCTAGCCATCCCTAATTTAGCAGTGAAAGACTAAAGGAATCGCAGCTAATCATCACCACCCACTGCCAACTCTTGGGCTGATACTCTTATACCAACGAATAGTGGGATTGATCGTACTATTATTACGCCCCTACGGCTGAAAGGGCGAACATGTTTGATGGGATGGAGATTCGAACCCGCGACCCTCAGACTGCAAGTCAGGCGCTCTAACCACCTGGCTGGTGCCCGGCCCAAAGCTGTCAGCCATACCACTGCCATGGCTATCACCAATAGATATATCATTTATAAATATTTAAAATGCTTAACCTATCATACAAAATCTGATACAGAACACGTGCGACCACAAGCAGGTCGTACTTATTTTCTTTTTAACCTTGGTGTAGCGGGTTATACAACGGCTTTATTTTTTTCATGTATAAAATTTTAGCTCATTCAGTTCATAGCAGGATCACTTCTTTACCGATTTTGACATCTAATTACAGTTTCGAACACAGGAGGTCAAATTCTTTCAATTGATGTATTTGACCACGCCCAAAGTCTCAGAGATTAATTTATTCTAATCGTGCCTAAAATAATTTTAGTTTCTGAGTAGGCTGGTACAGATCCTGAACAGCAATAAAACCGAATCGGGTACACATGCGCCCCACGCTAGGTATTGCTGGCGCACAAAAATGTAGCTAATAAAAAGAGAAATGAATGACTCGTTGAGTAATTTACTCTAGTCCTGGATAAAACTATTTCAAGTGTCGCGGCTATCGAGGATTCCCTCTTGTCTTTCAAATGCAAACTTTTAGCTCATAGCTCCACCCGTTGACCGATTTGAGCTTTAACAACAGCAGCGGCTGTTGGGGATTCCCTTTTTCTATTATTACATCTGTTGTTGCAATATACAAGTAAAACGTTATAGTTTCTGTTCTAAAGCTTATTGATAGCTATGAATTTCTGAATCATTTTCATTAATAGGAAAATAATAATAAACAAGGGCATCTGCGAGGTCTGGATGTTACTTTGTGACGTCAATTTACGCCATCTACGTGCTACCTATTGTGCAGACTCGTAACAAAATTAAGTGGATTATTATTATTACTTATCAAAATACGCAGCCTATTGTCTGACAATATTTTAAACAATATATTAAATATTATGTTGTTCGTTAGCGCCATCTAGGGAGATTCAGTTAAGCTGAAAACCAATATTATAGTATTATTAACAGTCTATTAACTTTAATAGTAAAAGTTAGAGACGTCGTAACTGTTGTTATAAAATAGCAGAAGCCAGCAGACAACAATATCTTAAACGACACTGAACAGATGTTTGTCCACTAGCGCCATAGTCGAACATAGAATCGAACTGGAAGCCAAGATACTTCACAGGTTTGGTTTGTTTTGAATTTCGCGCAAAGCTTCACGAGGGCTATTTGCGCAAGCCATTCCTAATTTAGTAGTGTAATACAAGAGGGAAGGCAGCTACTCATCACCACCCACCGCCAACTCTTGGGCTATTCTTTTCCAAATAATAGTGGGATTGACCGTCACATAATAACGCTCCCACGGCTGAAAGGACGAAGATGTTTGAAACGACGGGGATTCAAACCACTCACCGCCAACTCTTGGGCTATTCTTTACCAAATAATAGTGGGATTGACCGTCACATAATAACGCTCCCACGGCTGAAAGGACGAAGATGTTTGATACGACGTGGATTCAAACCCGCGACCCTCAGATTACGGGTCGAACGCCTTAAGACACAATGAATATCTATATCAAATGTTGTACATTTTGTTCGGGTCACGCTCCTATCGTAATAAGGCAGCGCTGTATCTACGCTTTAAACGCTCTAAATTTATTCACATTATGATTTATAGTCAAACTGAATTGTTAAACGCTTAACTTTGTGGAAAGTAACAGACAAAATTTATCATATCAAACATGTTTATACTTACGACGTCGATTAAAAGTTGATAAGTGATATCTGTCATATTAAGTAATTACTATGATGAAAGGTAAGTTATTATGGTTCCCAGATCCTCTGGAATAAAACTTTAAA
>NC_134827.1:101642385-101708256 GCF_004210375.1 Tachypleus tridentatus
CTTTTATAATTGAGTACCTCTTATGGAGCGATAGTAAACTTACGCGCTTATAACGATAAAATCAGGGCGTGATTCCCCATGGCGAGTCTTACACAGCGTTGAAACGAATGTGTTTTTATGGTGTGAAACATAATATAGTTAGTTACCTGAGTTCTATTCCCTGAATTTCACATTCAATCAAACTAATATTAATATTTATTATGAAACTTACAAATAAAAGAAAAAGAGAAAACGGTTGATAAAGTTGAAACTGTCTTATTATTTGATTGAACGTACTTAGCTGACTAACGGATTCAATTTCTGGTTAAGCTAACAGATTTATTTCTAAAGTTCTAACCTTATTACTCGTACAAGTTCTAATCTTACTTGTATTACAATCATGACCATACTTAGGCCTAGTACCACGTACGTCGTTTATGAAGTGCCGTCAGCAATTAACAGTTATTCTTATTAGGCTTATCCCACGCAAAATATCTTAACGATTTTGATAATATTTCAATCATCTTTAACTTGCCAAATATTATATAACTGTTTTACTCTAATGTTTTTCAAGTAATTCTTTTTTTTTTACATATTATAAAACTGTAACAGTCTATAACTAGAATCTCTGATATTTTCGCAAGTACACAAAATCGTTCGATGTAAAACAAAAACAATATTTGTCATTAAAATCATGGATACTATTCCAGGAAATAATTTGATAGATGTTTTGTTTGCAAAATATAAAATAAATAATAAAATAATTTTGTGAGTCTCAAATATTCAAACTTGATTTTCCAATCATAAAGCAGTCGAATCTTAGTTATTTTACCATAATTATTTATTATAATTAAGGATGTTTATTCGGAACATATGCATTGTAATTCATTACAAATTAAAATAAACCAGTTTGATGCATTTAAAACATAATACATAAACATTTATAGGTGATCTACATTTCGTACATTGTTAATATGGATCTGTTGTTAGTATTTGTTTGTTTGTAAGTAATGTCTTATTCCTTTCCTGTTTATGACTAGCTTAATTAAATGTTATTGGTTTTATTATTTGGAATAATTTTTAACCAGATTTTTACATCGTGAAGATTACCTTTCATTATTAATTTGGTGTATTGACTTGAGACTAAAGTGGGCCTCTTTACCTAGTGGAACCTTGCGAGATTGTTATAAGCTATATTTTTTAACGTTGTAACTTGTTTGTTAGCTAGAAGGCGCACGATGTTAAGGTCAATACGTTTGTGGGAGTAGGCCCAGAATATTCTAATATGAAGTCATGAAAACATAGTGAATTTGTGAAATATCCAGAACAAGGATTAGATACAAATACGTATCTATTTGTCAATATGTTGAGCAAGTTTGTAGAGTGAATCACTGAAACGTAGATAGTTTATTATTATTTACTATTATTTTATATCTGTAGTATCTACAATGTTGTATGCGGATTACTGTTACTGATCGATACACAAGTTACTGATAAGCAAAACTAATTTACGCTTATTTAGGAGTGTGATGGACTTACCATTATTTATTTATTTTAATATCGTTATTTATTCATTATATTTGTAGAAGATTCTTGAGGGTGAGAATCAATAATATATGTTTTACAAAATCACTTGCGTATCGTTAGTATTGTTGGGCCAACTGAAATGTTCCCCGCTGGAACAGCGATAAGTCTACTAACTTACAACGCTAAATTCAGGGTCCGATTCCCTCGGTGGACACAGCAGGTGTCCTGATATGGCTTTTGCTATAAGAAAAACACACACACACCAACTAAGTATCTAGAAATTCGCCTAACGCTCATAAAATGTAACCAACGCCAGGTGCATAAAAGAAAAGAGAGCGTATATATTATCGATTTACTATGGTTGGTATACTATATACCCTGGTCCGCCATGAACAGGTGTTTAAGGCGCTTAACTCGTAAAATAAGGGACGCAGAATTCAAATCTCAGTCACACCAAAAATGTCTGCTCTTTCAGTCGGGGAGCTTTATAATGTTACAGTCAATCCCTCTTTTCGTTGATAAAATAGTATCTCAATAGGTGGCTGTGGAAGTGATAAGTAGCTACCTTCTATCTAGGATATACTTCGTGTAGCCTTGCGCGAAATTCAAAATCAAACATACTATACACCTCGGAAGCTATAACTGTGGTTAAAGTTTATTAATCGGGAAACTACAGATATCTGACCAGGAACGTTTATAGATTTCGAACATTATAGATTATTTAACTTGAGCTGGTTAATATTGGACAGTAGTATTTTTACAATGACATAATATAACTTTAGTGGTAAAAAAATCAGGTGTGATCAGCGAAGAGATAGATAGCTCACGGTTAAATGAATTGTATCTATATCAGCTCGAAATTAATTCGCTCATCGTGAACCCTCGATGAGATATCTAGTTCCAGACCAGATATGAGATTCGATATTGTTTGTAGGTTTGTAAAATTTTGCATATAAATCGTTAGTTGTAATACTTATATATGATAACCTTTATTAAAACTGTATGGTTGTTTGTATATTAAAATATATTTGTATTAAGTGAAAAAACACAACAACTATATGTATCAATGCTGTTGGCAAATATCATAAATTTGATACATCTCTACATTCAAATGTATCTCAGAACGGCTAGAATGGGTATTTACACTTTTATTTATAAGCAGAGAACAACGTTTCGACCTTCCTAGGTCATCTTCAGTTTAACATAAAAGCAAAGGTTAATCCTTCTGAGATACATTTTTATTTCAAGTGGGTTTCTCGTCATCAAGAATTGCATCCCTACATTTAATTAACTTCTAAATCCAAATTACAATTTAATCCAGTTTCAGACTATTTGAAATCGCAATACGTAACATAATAAATTGGAAGCCTATGTAACACGAGTTATTATTAAATACCCTAAATAATTATAATATTGATTCCTGGGCAGTATTACTTAAAATAAGAATAAGACAGAGTTAGCTGAAATACACTGTAATAATCAAGAAGTTACCTATAATAAAGTTGTATATTTGTTACGACGAGGGAAACCCTATTCTTTCAAAGGTGGGATATCCAATAGCACAGTAGGATATCGTTGAACTTATATTCCTAGAAACCGGGTTTGGATACCCTTGGTGGACAGAGCACATATAATTCATTGTGTAGTTTTTTTGCATAATAACAAACGAGAGAGAAGATGCATTTCGAAGCTGATACACATATTTGAAAAGAAATAAGGAAAATACTGGATGATGCAAGCAGCAGACTGTGTGTGATTGGTCCAGACAGACAGTGACTCTCACAACAAAGTATCTGTCCCTGGTTGTTGAGGCTTTCCAAATTTATATCTCAATAATTAATACAAACGAATTGTTTATTTGAAATTTCGTAAACAAATTGCTGCGGTATTTGTATCATACTCGCGGTAAAAGCTATTGAGGCAATCTTCCGCCGACCCTAATTTTGAGCTGTTGACCGGTCAGTAGCACCTTACCACTAACACTCGTATATCGTGCCCATAAAGAAACTGTTTTTTAAAAGTATAAAAAAAAATAGGATGATCGTTAAATATTCGTTTTTCTTCTAAAAAAATTATTCATTTGTTTATATGACTGACATTTTTAATGTGTGCATTATACTGACGAATATTAAATTATTCAGTCACCAATGAAGAGTATTTATTATTCAAAATACATTATGATCAATTTAAAATATGCGTATTATTTTGATATCAACCATATACTCTTTATAATGTGGTAAGCTAAGGATCTGTTTGTTTTTGAATTTCGCATAAAGCTACTCGAGGGCTATCTGTGCTAGCCGTCCCTAATTTAGCAGTGTAAAACTAGAGGGAAGGCAGCTAGTCATCACCACCCACCGCCAACTCTTGGGCTCCTCTTTTACCAACGAATAGTGGGATTGATTGACCGTAACATTATAACGCTCCCACGGCTGAAAGGGCGAGCATGTTTGGCGCGACGGGGATGCCAAACCACGACCCTCAGATTACGAGTCACACGCCTTAACACGCTTGGCCATACCGGGTCCGCTAAGGATCTACACACACACACACACACACACATATATATACTAGTAAAATTGCCAAGTTTATATTTGAAATGGGTCTAAATTTTCTAGTCGGAAATCCACTGGGAAATGAATCCTATCTCGAAGTATTCCTTTGGCCAGCAGTGATACAAACACAGCCTTTTTTAGGGACAGAAAGCACAAGCACATTTATATATTGTCGCCATCTTTCAACCACATTAAAGCAGTTCCTTGTTTATTTGCTTGTAATAAAGTACAAAGTTGAACAATGGGCTATTTATGCTCTGCCCACCACGGGTACCGAAATTCGGTATCTAGTGTTATTAGCCTGCAGAGATACCGCTGTGCCACTGGAGGCGCTCATTTTTGTAATCTCAGTTTTCAAGGAAATTTAGGGCTATAATTTAATTCCGGTTTGTCAAACCAAAAGTGAAACCTTACGGGTTTTTTTGTCTCATTATAAAATTACGCTAATAAATCCTTGTAATCCTACTTTTAAAATTGGCATATGTTATTCAGCATGCGCAAAATTTCGTTTTTAAAAACAAAAGTGAAGCTTTACGTTTTTTTTTTGTCTCATTGAAAAATTACGCTAATATATCTCAAATCCTTGTAATCCTACTTTTAAAATTGGCTATGTTATTGAGCATGCGCAAAAATTGTTTAAATAATAATCAATCTTTTAAAAACGTGTAAAGTGCAAAAAACATAACACATAACTGATTTATTGGCTGTTAGAATATTATTAGTGATAGTGCATAAACAATGGGTTTTCATTCAGATTTTAATGTTTGTCAAATTTCGAAAGTTAGCGTTGGTTTTACGATCCAGTATGGTGCTATAGAATGACGTTGAGGAATACTTGGTGAAGTAAAGTTCACCACAAAATGACTTGCTTGTCTTCGATAAAAATAAGTACAACACATAAAGCTGGGTGGCAAAACTACAAATCCATACCTACTTTCAGTTTAATATAAAATATGTAATTTCTTTCAAAGTTCCTCACCAGAGACATAGCGGTATGTTTGCAGACCTACAACGCTGGAAATAGGTTTCGATTTCTTATACATACCGAATATAAGGATAAAGAGAAATCACTGGATGTTTTTTATTTTAAAAATTATATTATAATTATGTATACATTCACCAGATGGCGACTGTATTAACTGTATTACTTCAAGCATACTACCTCAACTAGAAACGCTATTGAGTTGTTGTTTTGAATAAACACAAAGCTACACAATGGGTTATCTGTGCTCTGCCCACCACGGGTATCGAAACCCTGTTTTCAGCGTTGTAAGTCCGCAGACTTACCGCTGAGTCACTGGGGAGTGCTATTGAGAAAGTCTGTTAGATATTAAATTCGTAAACCCATTTAATAAGCGGGTAGTACAATAGCGCATTAATTATTTAATCAAGAAATAGCAATTCGAATGACCGCATTTACGACCTAACAAATAAAAAAAAGAAGCTTTCATATAAATGGAAGGGCAACAATATGATAATAAATAGTTAGAAATCGATATTTATGTATTATTCTGCTTGCTTGCCTGTTGTCAGAAAATGGTGACGCAAATATTTACATAAACCCGTTTTCTTATTTTGTATTAAAATTGGAAAGATGGAATAATATTAGTAAAAGCATTGCATTTATTATCCTGCTCTCAGGTTTGAAGAACGGTGGTAGCGTGAAACGCCATCTATTAAATTCAGTTTTACTTTCAAAATTTCACCTTTTCTGTTTATCCTGTTGGTTTCACCAATTTCATTTGTGATGTTGTTTTAGGTTTGTTTTTTTGTTTTGTTTTTGCTTTTTCAGCGCAAAACTATGCTATAGGCTATTCGTTTGCTGTAGAGAATTAAATTCCGGATTTTAACGTTGTAAATCTGTGAACTTATCGGTGAATCGTCTCTCACCGTGTGAAACATTTTTATATCCAAACACACGTAAAGAGAGTGGTTATTATATAACATGAAGAACGAAGCGCAGTCAGTGTACTGTTATAGGCTCTCAGTGGTTTGTCAAAATCTCAAACTCAAACTAAAGTTCATTATCGTCTCTAAAGTTTTTGTTTTCTTTAAATGTGCTTTTTTTCCTAATGCAATATATTTACTCTAATTTCACAACTACAAAAAATTTCGTTTTCAATGCTTCCTGTCAGTACTAGACACTTCGAAAATAAATTATCTTTATTGGCGTTAACATGAAAAATAAATAAAAATAATATTATTTCATATTTTTTACCCTAAATATTTTATTTGTAATTAACTTAAATAAAATTGAAGATAACTAAATTTTACCTATTTAATTTAACTCACACCATGATATTTGATTTTAAGAAGATTTTTGATATAAATATCGCCTATAGCAAAAATATGACGTAATTTAAGACACTTTTTAAGTTTCTGTAATAGACAAAACCGCTTATTCGCGTAAGGTGCAGCATATCGCTCCTACGTAAACTGTCAGGCTATATGCAACCTAACAAACCACTGGCAGTACAATATACTCATGTTGAAATGAAAACTAACCTTGATTGTGTTACACGTACAACCCGTTTAAGGTTCAACAATAATCCTAAATTTTGTCGGTATTTTTAAGGCAAGTTTTGACGGCTTTTCACGTGCTCACGATCTGAAAAAAACGTGAATGGCGAAACCATACCGCCATCGTCGTAGTAAAATACCCGTTAGTATAATACCAGAAGACGTTTAATGCATACCAAACCTCTTAAATGGGTTTGCTACAGTTTTATAAACTGAATTGGAGCCCTAGCTATGTTACACGTGAGCTAAGTACAAATCTAATTATATCTTAATCTACCGTATGACTGTCAGACGTACAGTTGATATGATAAACGTCTGTCTGTTTGAAAGATATTAAAGATATTGCTACTAGTAGCTTTCAAGACTGTGGATTCCGTCACCTCTCGCAGTGAACGATTATTCTTGCTGTTAAATAGTTATAAGAACTCTAAGAAATATGACAAAAAAGTTCATGAAAAAGTTTTATAACACGTCAACTAGACAGCATGGCCGTGTATGAGGGTATGAGGGTCGTGGGTTCGAATCCCCGTCACACCAAACATGCTCGTCTTCTTAGCCGTGAGGGCGTTATAATGTAACTGACAATCCCACTATTTGTTTGTAAAAGAGTAGCCCAAGAATTGGCGGTGGATGGTGATGACTAGCTGCCTTCCCTCTAGTCTTACACTTCTAAATTAGGGACGGCTAGCACAGATAGCCCTCGTGTAGCTCTGGCGAAATTCAAAACAAACCAACCAGCCGTGTACAACGCTGGCGAGACCATTCCCTCAACACCAAGACTTATCAGAAGTTCTGAAGATGGTATATTTAATAATCAAGCCCTCCTATCATCCTAGTTTACAGTAATTAGTAACTATTGTCCAAAAGTTATTTCAAGTAATCTAATTTTAATTGAATCTATGAAACAAAGCGTAATATAATTTTCTCACGCCTGGTCAACTTTCAGTTACTACCACTGTAAACTTAATTTGATCACCTTTTTTGAGAAACGTGAATATAAACTTATTTCGTGAAACCTCAAAAATTATCACATTAGGCTAGCCGTCTGTGGCCATGTCTTCTGCCTCGAAAGTAAAGTTTGGTAAATTTTCACCTTTCTTTTACGTTTCTCGTTGCTACCGCAACAACGTACGGATATCTGTGTAATTATTTCGTGCCTTAGAGTGAGAATTTAATTAAAACTTGATGTGTCTAAGACTAGAAGCACCAAGCAGACGATAATGAGCTGTATAATGAATTCACTCTTTGATTAGGTCCTTTTGTGTTGACGTCACGTGCAGATAATGAAAGCAACGGAAATGAAATTATTAGAGTTTTCCCTCTCGGCCATCAACATGCGTGGAATTCCTCAACTGACAAAAGTTTATTAATACATTTTCCTCTTGTATGTGTTTCAGGCTGAGGACGCGAAGCCAAAATTGTTCGTTTAATTTGGCACCACGCATGCTAGTTTGAAAACCACGAGACCTCGCGAATTATTGCGTAACAGAGCTAAACCTGATGTGATGTACCACTTTTTCAGTTGGGCTGGGTCCGGCATGGCTAGGTGGTTAAGGCACTCGACTCGTAATCTGAGGGTTGCGGGTTCGAATCTCCGTCACACCAAACATGCTCGACCTTTCAGCCGTGGGAGCGTTATAATGTAAGAATCAAACCTACTATTCGTTGGTAAAAGAGAAGTCCAAAGGTCGACGATGGGTGGTGACGACTAGTTGCCTTCGATCTAACCTTACACTGCTAAATTAGGAACGGTTGCGCAGACAGCCCTCGTGTAACTTTGCGCGAAATTCAAAAACAAACAATAAATAAGCCTCAGTGTCTTTTATTTTTATTTTAACCGCTAGGGCACTGAAACAAAGTGATCTCACTCAAAATGTGACGGGTTCGTGTAATAGCGCAAACATCGAAAATACTTTCTCTTTTTAGTGTTTTGTTCATGATAGTAAAAAACAAAAAGTACGAATATCGATTACACATTAGCGAAAATGTTAGACTGGTGCTAACACTTCCCATTGTTAGTCGCTAGACTGGTGCTAATACTTCCCCTTGTTAGTCGCTAGATGGGCGCTAATACTTCCCATTGTTAGTCGCTAGCTGGGCGCTAATACTTCCTATTGTTAGTTGCTAGATGGGCGCTAATACTCCCCATTGTTAGTCGCTAGATGGGCGCTAATACTTCCCATTGTTAGTCGCTAGATGGGCGCTAACACTTCCCCTTGTTAGTCGCTAGATGGGCGCTAATACTCCCCATTGTTAGTCGCTAGATGGGCGCTAATACTTCCCCTTGTTAGTCGCTAGATGGGCGATAATACTTCCTATTGTTAGTCGCTAGATGGGCGCTAATACTCCCCATTGTTAGTCGCTAGATGGGCGCTAATACTTCCCCTTGTTAGTCGCTAGATGGGCGCTAATACTTCCCATTGTTAGTCGCTAGATGGGCGCTAATACTTCCCCTTGTTAGTCGCTAGGTTGGCGCTAATACTTTCCCTTGTTAGTCGCTAGATTAGCGCTAATACTTCCCCTTGTTAGTCGCTAGATGGGCGCTAATACTTCCCCTTGTTAGTCGCTAGATGGGCGCTAATACTTCCCCATTGTTAGTCGCTAGATGGGCGCTAATACTTCCTATTGTTAGTCGCTAGATTGGCGCTAATACTTTCCCTTGTTAGTCGCTAGACTGGCGCTAATACTTCCCCTTGTTAGTCGCTAGATGGGCACTAATACTCCCCATTGTTAGTCGCTAGATGAGCGCTAATACTTCCTATTGTTAGTCGCTAGATGGGCGCTAATACTCCCCATTGTTAGTCGCTAGATGGGCGCTAATACTTCCCATTGTTAGCCGCTAGATGGGCGCTAATACTTCCCCATTGTTAGTCGCTAGATGGGCGCTAATACTTCCCCATTGTTAGTTGCTAGATGGGCGCTAATACTTCCCCTTGTTAGTCGCTAGATGGGCGCTAATACTTACTATTGTTAGTCGCTAGATTGGCGCTTAAACTTCCCCTTGTTAGTCGCTAGATGGGCGCTAATACTTCCCCTTGTTAGTCGCTAGACTGGCGCTAATACTTCTCCTTGTTAGTCGTTAGATGGGCGCTAATACTTCCTATTGTTAGTCGTTAGATGGGCACTAATACTCCCCATTGTTAGTCGCTAGATGGGCGCTAATACTTCCCCATTGTTAGTCGCTAGATGGGCGCTAATACTTCCCCTTGTTAGTCGCTAGATGGGCGCTAATACTTACTATTGTTAGTCGCTAGATTGGCGCTTAAACTTCCCCTTGTTAGTCGCTAGATGGGCGCTAATACTTCCCCTTGTTAGTCGCTAGACTGGCGCTAATACTCTCCTTGTTAGTCGTTAGATGGGCGCTAATACTTCCTATTGTTAGTCGCTAGATGGGCGCTAATACTCCCCATTGTTAGTCGCTAGATGGGCGCTAATACTTCCTATTGTTAGTCGCTAGACTGGCGCTAATACTTCCCCTTGTTAGTTGCTAGACTGGTGCTAATACTTCCCCTTGTTAGTCGCTAGATGGGCGCTAATACTTCCCCATTGTTAGTCGCTAGATGGGCGCTAATACTTCCCATTGTTAGTCGCTAGATGGGCGTAATACTTCCTCTTGTTAGTCGCTGATGGGCGCTAATACTTCCCCTTGTTAGTCGCTAGATTAGCGCTAATACTTTCATTGTTAGTCGTTAGATGGGCGCCAATACTTCCATTGTTAGTCGTTAGATGGGTGCTAATACTTCTTATTGTTAGTCGCTAGACTGGTGCTAATACTTCCCCTTGTTAGTCGCTAGATGGGCGCTAATACTTCCCCTTGTTAGTCGCTAGATTAGCGCTAATACTTCCTCATTGTTAGTCGTTAGATGGGCGCTAATACTTCCCATTGTTAGTCGCTAGATGGGCGCTAATACTTCCCCATTGTTAGTCGCTAGATGGGCGCTAATACTTCCCATTGTTAGTCGCTAGATGGGCGCTAATGCTTCCCATTGTTAGTCGCTAGATGGGCGCTAATACTTTCCCTTGTTAGTCGCTAGATTAGCGCTAATACTTCCCCTTGTTAGTCGCTAGATGGGCGCTAATACTTCCCCTTGTTAGTCGCTAGACTGGCGCTAATACTTCTTATTGTTAGTCGCTAGACTGGTGCTAATACTTCCTCATTGTTAGTCGCTAGATGGGCGCTAATACTTCCTATTGTTAGTCGCTAGACTGGTGCTAACACTTCCCCTTGTTAGTCGCTAGATGGGCGCTAACACTTCCCATTGTTAGTCGCTAGATGAGCGCTAATACTTCCTATTGTTAGTCGCTAGATGGGCGCTAATCCTCCCCATTGTTAGTCGCTAGATGGGCGTTAATACTTCCCCTTGTTAGTCGCTAGATGGGCGCTAATACTTCTTATTGTTAGTCGCTAGATGGGCGCTAACACTTCCTATTGTTAGTCGCTAGACTGGTGCTAATACTTCCCATTGTTAGTCGCTAGAAGGGCGTTAATACTTCCCCTTGTTAGTCGCTAGATGGGCGCTAATACTTCCCTATTGTTAGTCGCTAGATGGGCGTTAATACTTCTTATTGTTAGTCGCTAGACTAGTGCTAATACTTCCCATTGTTAGTCGCTAGAAGGGCGTTAATACTTCCCTATTGTTAGTCGCTAGATGGGCGCTAATACTTCCCTATTGTTAGTCGCTAGATGGGCGCTAATACTCCCCATTGTTAGTCGCTAGATGGGCGCTAATACTTCCTATTGTTAGTCGCTAGACTGGCGCTAATACTTCCCCTTGTTAGTTGCTAGACTGGTGCTAATACTTCCCCTTGTTAGTCGCTAGATGGGCGCTAATACTTCCCCATTGTTAGTCGCTAGATGGGCGCTAATACTTCCCATTGTTAGTCGCTAGATGGGCGTTAATACTTCCTCTTGTTAGTCGCTAGATGGGCGCTAATACTTCCCCTTGTTAGTCGCTAGATTAGCGCTAATACTTCCTCATTGTTAGTCGTTAGATGGGCGCTAATACTTCCCATTGTTAGTCGTTAGATGGGTGCTAATACTTCTTATTGTTAGTCGCTAGACTGGTGCTAATAGTTCCCCTTGTTAGTCGCTAGATGGGCGCTAATACTTCCCCTTGTTAGTCGCTAGATTAGCGCTAATACTTCCTCATTGTTAGTCGTTAGATGGGCGCTAATACTTCCCATTGTTAGTCGCTAGATGGGCGCTAATACTTCCCATTGTTAGTCGCTAGATGGGCGCTAATACTTCCCATTGTTAGTCGCTAGATGGGCGCTAATGCTTCCCATTGTTAGTCGCTAGATGGGCGCTAATACTTTCCCTTGTTAGTCGCTAGATTAGCGCTAATACTTCCCCTTGTTAGTCGCTAGATGGGCGCTAATACTTCCCCTTGTTAGTCGCTAGACTGGCGCTAATACTTCTTATTGTTAGTCGCTAGACTGGTGCTAATACTTCCTCATTGTTAGTCGCTAGATGGGCGCTAATACTTCCTATTGTTAGTCGCTAGACTGGTGCTAACACTTCCCCTTGTTAGTCGCTAGATGGGCGCTAACACTTCCCATTATTAGATCCACTTTTAAAAATTTTGGTTTAGAGAAAAAAGCCAACAAACCGTACAAAGACCGATCTGCGTTCAGTTCACTGCGGAGAATATAAGCACGAATTTTAGCATTTTAAGCCCATAAAATTATATCGTTGACCTATTGAGACACAGACGTTTTGGTGCATAAAGTTTGAAATGCAGGTATATCATGTTTTAATGTCTTCCAGCGCAATATTCAAGTTAATGAAACTCCATGTTTATCTTATTAACTGGGTAAATATAATTATTAGAAATTTTAACGTTTTTCATTAATCATCAAACGTAGTTTATTTAATTACTTACGGCCTTGGCAGCTTAATGATAAGTCTCAGGGTTTTCAACGTCAAAAAGTGGGTTTCGATACCCGCGTCGGACGTAACACAGATTGTCCATTGGGTTTAACAACAAACAAATACATACGTAGAGTAGACGTAAAACTAGATTGTGTTTTATTTACTCACCAAATGCTCACTCACAAAATAATTATATAAAATTCATTGTTTTGTTATTAAGCAGAAAGCTACGCAAACGGCTATCTATGCTGTGCTCACCACGGGTATCGAAATCCAGTTTATAGCGATATATGTCGGCAGACATACCACTGTACCACTGGTAGAGGGCATTAAACTTAAATATACGTACCGGTGGTGGCCCATCATAGCTGACCAGGTGGTTAAGGGACTCGACTCGTAATATGAGGGTCGCAGGTTCGAATCCCGGTCGCACCAAAACATGCTCGCCCTTTCAGCCGTGGGGGCGTTATAATGTTACGGTCAATCCCACTATTCGTTAGTAAAAGAGTAGCCCAAGAGTTGGCGGTGGGTGTTGATGACTAGTTGCCTTCCCTCTAGTCTTTCACTGATAAATTAGGGACGGCTACCATAGATAGCCTTCGCGTAGCTTTGTGCGAAATTCAAAAACCAAAACAAGACTCCATCAATATATTTTCGCCTTCAAAACGTGCGCAGGTTTCCGTCGTTTCCTGTAATAGTTTCTTATCCGGAGACTGAGCAGACTTGTAATGTTTATTCAGACAAGTTAAAAAGAAGATGGCAAAACACTTGAAGTCTTTTTAAGATAATAAACTTTTATTATTCTGGTAGTCATGCAGAATCAACGTACGTATCAACACCTGCACTAGCTGTCCCTCATTTTGAGCTGAAAAATTAGAGAACACACAACCAAATAACAGCACACGCCGTCAACTCTTGGATTGCACTTCTCTGACAGAATAGTGGATTTCACCATCACTTAGGCGTAAGATGCGATTATTCCGACGGGTTAACAACCAGACCATGTTCGACCCAAAATGACAAACATTCTTTTCTAATAAGCAATGAATTGTTTAGATATTACTAATAATAGACTTCGCCAACGTTTCACAAAGTATGGGGGAGCGCCCTCTATGTAGGTGCAAATAGTCTCTTAGGGGCGCGAGTAGATCCAATAGTGCCAAAATGTCAAATTAATGGTATGAATATATATATATATTTCATTAATAATAAGCAATTATTAAAACACATAGACATTTTGATGCGTATCCGTGTGTTACATATTGTCGCTTAACGTACTCTTATCACTCATTTAGAAAATAGAAGGCAGGCAAGAAAGCATTCTTATTAAAGGTTCGTTTAATACAAAGGGCTATCTGTGCTTTGCTCATCACGGCTATCGAAACCCACTTTCTAGTGGTATAAGTCCGTAGACGCACCACTGCGTCACTGGGGACGCTTATTAGACACGGATGTCAAACGTTTGGGAAACACTTGACTATACAGTAGAGTGAAACAAACTAAATAAATATTAAAAGTATTTCATTAAATAAGTTAAGTTTATTGAGTTTTAGTTTGTGTTTAGCTATAATATAGAAAAATAAACCGGCTGAATGAGCAAGCATGTTAGGTGTGACGAGGATTTGAAGCTGCGACCTTCGAATTTCGAGTCGATCGCTCTGACCACTCAGCCATGCCGCGACTAGAAAGTTACAGAAATATGCGGAAAGTCTGCATATGTTACACAGGGTGTTTGGAAAGTCACTGTACACTTATATATTTATTGACAGACATGTTTCAATCTAGAATACAGGAGGTAAATATGAATGACAATTATAAACAATGTTGAAAGCAACCCCCGTTGGCATCAATACAGGCCTGATCCTTCTTATTTTGTTTCTAAACACCGCTATCAGTTGCTGGCTTGAAATAGACTGAATGAATGCTGTTATCACTGCTTTCAAAACTGCACAGTAACTTTCCGAACACCCTGTAGAAGGTACGTTTACTACGTGTGTTGTGAATTAATGAAAATATCCTACGAAACAGTGTAATAAAGTAATACTTTAATTGAAAACAGCATCTATGGTCTTATTTTCCAATGTTACGTTTTGTAATAAGAATGTAAGAACATGTCGACAACAGAAGAATTGATTTCAAAAGAGAGGAATGCACTTGGAGTTCCAAGTTGTGATGACGTAACAGTTGTGATGACGTAAACATAGATTCGGTTCAAAAGAAACGTAACGATATTTATGTTGACAAAAATACAAACTGATAGCACGTTATAGACAATTGAGTAGTTTGGCAAGGAAAACTAATGGTTAAACAAAAGTCAGTGAAGACGAAGATGGCTTGAGATGGTGACACTAGATTCGCACTGTTGTTGCAGTGAACACAGGTGAAGTAATCGTTATTGTGCTGAACATAAACTGGAACATGATCATTCGAAACACTGATAAACAAAACAAGTACAAACATCTCGTTAACATCAATTAATCACTCATGGGAAAACTCAAGCCAACTATTAACTTAAAGAATGATGGTTTCTAAGATACTATGACCAAACGATCCACAGAAAACATGTAGGCATATAGGCTTAACAATGAACTTATATGAGAGAACTAAAGGTCTGGAAATACTCCCGTATAATTGGATTAAAATATGAACAGTTTTAGACGATAGAATAACAACGTTAATGAATTTCTATCAATTAACAAACGTACAAAGTTTGGAAGCCTCTTGGTTTGTTTGTTTGTTTTAAATTAAAAGAAACAATAGTAATAATATTTTAGTGGTCCCCGGCACGGCCAGGTGGTTAAGGCACCCGACTCATAATCCGAGGGTCGCGGGTTCGAATCCCCGTCACACCAAACATGCCCCCACGGTTGAAAGGGCATTGTAAATTGACGGTCAATCCCACTATTCATTGGTAAAAGAGTAGCCTAATAGTTAGCGGTTGGTGGTAATGACTAGCTGCCTTCCCTCTAGTCTTACACTGCTAAATTAGGGAGGGCTAGCGCAGATAGTCCTCGGGTAGCTTTGCGCGAAATTCAAACCAAACCAATATTTTAGTGTGCATCTACTTTTATACTTTCATGTCACTATTAATGAAGTGTACACTGAGTGGTACAGCGGAAAGTCTAACAACTTATTAACGTTATAAAAGCGGATTTCGATACCAGTGGTAAGCAGGACACAGATAGCTAATGGTGTCCTTAAGCCTTATGCATAACCACAAACAAATATTGAACAAATTTCACTGCTAAAAATCCCGCGCTTCTTTTTAATCTCGAAACAGATACAAACTTCTGAGATACGTCATGCTCCACAGTTTGATAATCACTGGTTTTGTTTTGTTTTTATGAGCACTTGTCTCTTCTTCGATTTCTGTTGATGGACGATGTTTCGTGTTTTATGTTGAAGAGCAAACAGACGAAATTCTGATAACACTATGTAACACAAATTTTGTTCCTGGATAATATGTGTTATTTCTTAACTGCTTGTGTTGTAAAAGTACAGAAAATGGCCATTATTCCCTTCAAACTTTGCTTTTGTGACCTAGATAATGAAATTTAGAAATTAACCTATTTTATATGTAAAAACAGGCAAATTTGCGCATTTTCATTTACATAAGGTCTGAATAAAACAACATATGAATCAAGATTTACATGTCTTTATACTAAAGTTACACACAAATGTTTAGAAGTGAGTAGTTTTTCGAGATTTGCAACTGTAAGGTAAATCACTTTCACGCATCAGCCTTCAAATATAGTCTACCATCATATTTTAGTTATACGCTTCCAAGTCACAAAATCAAAGTTTGAAGAGAAAAATAGGTCTTTTCTATTAATTTAGGCTAAAGCAATTGGGGAATAACACTTTCTGTCCAGGAACAAGAAAAAGTAAAAAAATTTGTTATATAGTGTAATTTTTAGGATTAACAGTATAGATCGCGAAGGTAAATGAGAAAGTTTCCTACTGAGGCAAAATATTCTGTGGAAATGAGTCGCTAACAATTCATAGATCTATTTGGTATGTTGTCTTCTGTGAACAAGTTGCATGAAGTGTAATTAATAATTACAAGGCTGTGTAAAGTAAGTGGGATGAACTTCACAATCGTAAAAAATCGTATTATGTTGTATCTTCGAGCAACGCTTCGTCGTAAAGAGGTTATGTACAAAGCACACTACAGTTCTTTGAATACTTTCCATAATCCACCTAGTGTACGAGCACAACGGTTTCTATAGTTAAATCGCACAGAAATTCATAGGTGCTGCATTCGATGACTTGACTGGTTTTTCGTGACTGAAATAGCTGCTTGAAGTGTATGATGGTTGAAAGTAGGTATGTCATGAAAGTAACTTGTATGCACGTGACTTATGTCGTTTTTTTCATACAAATATCCTTCTTGGTTATATTGGGAGGCTTTTGTAACTGACCTTTGTGTTTGTAGATTCTTATCTGTTAAACGACGCCACTATTTGTTTTGCACTCTTACATGTCTCTTTTTAGATGGTCTTGGTGCCCCAAATTGATCCTTATTCTTCTGTGTTTCAGTGGCGTTAAGTATAAGAAAGATCCTCATTTGGAAGTTCTAAATCCACCATCTGAACACATCGTTATGATCTGAGTGCATGATAAAAATGTTACTTTTGTTTAAGCAGTCAATTGTCGGTGACATGGCACTGGACACTAAACGTCAAACAATGCTGAAATGATGGACACTAAACGTCAAACAACGCTGAAATGAAGTTTTTAAAATTCTTTTCCGCCAGAAGTTTATATCAACTGTGGTTATCCCGTGCCTTACTGATTTACGTCTTTAAAATCATTTAAAAGATAATATATGCATATTAATTTTGTAGAATTCAAAGGCAGAAAAACGTAGATTTGCGACGGGATGAATTGGTTATTCGTATACAACATTATAACAACGAACATCAGTAGTGTAAGATCACAGTTTTACTGGTATTTACTCCATAGTGGCTCATCGGCACGTTTGAGGGCTAAAGCCGCTAAAATACGGGTTTCAATACTCGTGTGGGCGCAGAACAATTAGGCCAAGGTGTATTTTTGCGCTAAACAACAAACAAACACAATTCTTTATGAATAAACATGGTTTTATCAACAGCTTTTTTCCTTTAAAATGTACATTTCAATCTGCGTACACTTATAACAATTCTACTTGTTGTTGTTTTTTTTTCAATTTAACAGTTGCTTTGTAATTTGTTAAATGTTCTGTCACAGATATTAACCAACTGATAATAAGGGAACAACGTGTATATTAAATATATATATACTGCTGGCCAAAATCTTAAGGCCAACGAACACAAAGAAAAGACATGCATTTTGCGTTGTTAGACTCAACCACTTATTTGAGTGGAGCTTCGAAAAATGACAATAAGAAAAGGGTGAAATTTCGAAAACGCAGTTTTGTAATGACCTCAACATAACTTTAGTTATGTATATTTATTGTTCCAATTTGCATTCCTAGCGTTTGTTGGTTTAAAACAGTGAATCTCCTGTCTTTATTTTTAATAATTTGATTCACATGTATCCCGTTTCACATGTATCCTGTTTCATATGTATCCTGTTCCACATGTATCCTGTTTCACATGTATCCCGTTTCACATGTATCCTGTTTCTAAGCTAATTTTATTGATCACTTCTCTTCCTAAGTATTTTCAGTCCCTCAGTGGCTCAATGGTGAATATAAAAATGGGCTTCGCTACCCGTCGTAGGCACAGCACAGATAGCCCATTGTGTGGTTTTGTGCTGAACAAACAATAATTATTTTCTTCTGTTTAATTATTTATTTGTCAGTTTTTCATTAATTTTCCTCACCTGTTTATTTCAGGTAATCTTTGTTGGGTTTCTTTTAGATGTTTATTTCTATTAACCTTTCTTGGTCTACTTTGGATATTTTTTTTTTGCTAACGTATTTTGACATTCTTTATGTTTCTCTGATTACAAAGTTTCAAAACTACTCGAGATCTTATCATTTTCATAATCAACTCCTAAAACTTAGTATTTAACAACCAACTACAAGCGTTTGTAAGTTATATGCATTGCCATCTATTTAAAATCCGGCTTCCAAGACTGATAGGAAAGACAGGTTATTAAAAACAATCTTTATTAATCCTGTCTTGTAACTGATGTATCTCACCCAAACTTGCAATATTTAGTATAAATAATCGTAAAGAATGTGATATGTTATGGTGTATTCCATATACATTTATGTTGAAAGCTGACACAGGAATTTTGAAAAAACAATGATATTATTGGTGGAACATTTGAAAAGATGATTTTTTTTTTACTTTATGAAGAACCAGAAGAAAAAAAAACAAGACAAAAATAAGCCTGTATTATGAAACAACAAGACAAAACTAACCCAGTATTATGAAACAACAAGACAAAACTAACCCAGTATTATGAAAACACAAGACAAAACTAACCTATATTATGAAAAAACAAGACAAAACTAACCTGTATTATGAAACAACAAGACAAAACTAACCTGTATCATGAAAGAACAAGACAAAACTAACCCTGTATTATGAAAACACAAGACAAAACTAACCTGTATTATGAAAAAACAAGACAAAACTAACCTTTATTATGAAACAAGACAAAATTAACCTGCATTATGAAACAACAAGACAAAACCAACCTGTACTATGAAACAAAAAGACAAAACCAACCTGTATTATGAAACAACAAGACAAAACTAACCTGTATTATGAAAACACAAGACAAAACTAACCTGTATTATGAAACAACAAGACAAAACCAACCTGTATTATGAAACAACAAGACAAAACTAACCTGTATTATGAAACAACAAGACAAAACTAACCTGTATTATGAAACAACAAGACAAAACTAACCTGTATTATGAGAAAAAGATCAGAATTGTACGTTTATAGAACTGAAGAATATTCTAATTATTCGTCTCTATGATTCCAGAAGTTCATCGATGTCCTCTTAAAGGTTTTCAATACAGTTTAACCATGGCGATCTCCAGCATGGCCAGGTTCAATACAGTGCAGTTTAACCATCGCGATCTCCAGCATGGCCAGGTTCAATACAGTGCAGTTTAACCATGGCGATCTCCAGCATGGCCAGGTTCAATACAGTGCAGTTTAACCGTCGCGATCTCCAGCATGGCTAGGTTCAATACAGTGCAGTTTAACCATCGCGATCTCCAGCATGGCCAGGTTCAATACAGTGCAGTTTAACCATGGCGATCTCCAGCATGGCCAGGTTCAATACAGTGCAGTTTAACCGTCGCGATCTCCAGCATGGCCAGGTTCAATACAGTGCAGTTTAACCATCGCGATCTCCAGCATGGCCAGGAGGTTATGGCGTTCGACTCGTAATCCTATGGTCGAGGGTTCGAATCCCCGTCACACCAAACTTGCTTGTCCTTTTAACCGTGGCGGCGTTAAAATGTGGCTGTCAATCCCACTACGCATTGGTAAAAGAGTAGCCAAAAAGTTGGCGATGGGTGGTGATGACTAGCTGCCTTCCCTCTAGTCTTACACTGCTAAATTAGGGACGGCTAGAGCAGGTAACCTTCATGTAACTTTGTGCTTAATTCCAAGTAATCACTCAATCAATTTAATACTGGATAACGGCTTTCGAAACCACAACATAAAAACAAAATATATTCCCTATCATTCTCTGTACACATTTCGCTGGGCTCAACCGATTAGCCAGTTGTGGCTTTACTATAAGAAAAACAAACAAACACAGACACATACGCATTTCGCCTGCGGACAAGAAACCTTTCAACTAATTTGATCTTTTACGATCGAACAAGAAACGTATTCGCTTCTCCGTTGACAAAGCGAGACAAATGCACTTGTGGATTTTGTCCCTCTGGCTCTAACCTGAGACACGCTTGTCGTTGTAGCCACTAAAAGGTTGGCGCTAGTAAAGAAATGATTGTTTATTGTTCAGTTTATAAACAACGGCGGCGCTAAACGGGATTTGAGTGGCTACTGCCGCTCCAGCCAGCGTAACCAAAGCATTGGTTATATACATATCTTGAGAACAAAGTTTTCCATTATTCTGTCTGGCTTACCATAGTCCTTCACCCTTCCCCAATATGGAAAAGGCTGCCGTCTGATCTGTATATTTATGAAAATTGTGATTTATGTTGATTAACAATGAAATAATTAGTACAAACTTTACAAAAAAATATATACATAATATACACTGCTGGCCAAACTCTTAAGGCCAATGAACATAAAGAAAAAATATGCATTTTGCTTTGTTAGACTCAACCACTTATTTGAGTAGAGCTTCGAAAAATGAAAATAAGAAAAGGGAAAAGAAAAAAAAAAAACTTTTTTATAGAATTTAATAAGGAAAATGTGAACACTATGAAATTAGCCTAAATACTAGCTGGTCAAAAGTTTAAAACCATACTGAAACGAAGTGTTAATCGGTAAACACGTAACGAAATTTAGTCATTTGTGTTCAAGCACTAGCATTGTCAACATCTCCCACTGATATCTCCTGTGTTACATTGGGTAAAAATATGGCAAAGGTTAAAAGGTTGACAGAGTTTGAACGTGGCAGAATTGTTGAGCTGCAAAAGAAAAGTCACTCTCAACGTGCCATCACTGGTGAGATTGGGCGAAGTAAAACTGCTATTGCAAATTTCTTAAAAGACACGGAACGAGAATTTCAAGTGGTCGGCCCAAGAAACTTTCGCCGGCGTTGAGCAGGAGGATTCGATGGGTTGTTCGGCAAAACAAGAGCCGATCGTCGAACCAGATTAAGGCCCTTACGGACGCAGAATGCAGGTCAAGAACAGTAAGACGGCATCTACGAGAGAAAGGCTTTGAAAACCGTAAACGTCTTCAAAAGCCACATCTCTTTTCACACCACGAAACAGCCTGGTTAAACTTTGCTGAGAAGCACCAAACATGGGACGTAGAAAAGTGGAAGAAGGTTTTGTTGTCTGACGAGAAAAAGTTAACCTGGATGGTCCAGATGGCTTCCAACGTTAATGAGACGATAAGGATATCCCACCGGAGACATTTTCTACACGACACAGTGGAGGAGGTTCCATCATGATCTGGGGTGCTTTCTCCTTCCATGGAACAATGGAGTTTCAGGTTATATAGGGGCGTCAAACAGCAGCTGGCTACACTGGCATATTGAAGAGAGCATCCTTATTGACTGAAGGCCCTCGCTTGTGTGGAAATGACTGGATCTTTCAGCAGGACAACGCTGCAATCCACAATGCCCGCAGGCAAAAGGACTTTTTCATGGCGATTAACGTGATTCTTTTGGATCTTCCAGCGTGTTCGCCCAAGTTGAATCCCATTGAAAATGTTTGAGGGTGGATGGCAAGGGAAGTCTTTAGAAATGGACGTCAAACAGTGCATGATCTTCGCGAAGCCATCTTTACCACTTGGAATAACATTCTAGCCAGCCTTCTTCAAACGCTTATATCGACCATGCCAAAGCGAATGTTTGAAGTTATTCGCAATGACGACTGTGCAACTCATTGCTGAGACCTCTTGTTGGGTATTTCCTATCCTGTTTAGGACTACAGGTTATTGGAACAAAGTTGTTGCTCATGGTAGAACCGACAGATGCGTAATACCAGAAACAAGAGCACATTTCACTTTCCAATCCAACGAGTCCCTCACCTTGTCTCACGTAATGGAACAATGTCTCCCATTGTTGACAGAACGTTTTTTAACTCATTTCAAACTTGGTTTCATTACCAGCTTCAAAATATATTCGACGTTTTATAGCGAAGTCCATCCCTTCATGGGTATGGTACTGGTGGGGTTTAATTAGACTTATTGAAGCAACAATCAGAAGATGTGAATGGATCTTTATTAGGCCTATCTGGATTCATTTGTGGTATCGTTCATCTAACCGTGACGTGTGTCGATCAGTTCTCTTCTGTGACGCAATTACACACTGGCCAATATTTGACGAAGAGCTCTTGTAAAGAGAACCATCTCATGATGCGTTTAAGAATTATTTCAGTCGTTGGGAAGCACAGAGTAACTAAAGAGCTCGTAAAGAAAATATATTACTTAAAAAACCTTTCAACTGATCACTTCGTTTCAAAAGCTCTTTCAATATCAAGTATAAGTTTCTGAGTCATGTGTTCTTTTTATAACGTTTCTTTACTGAAGTAGACCAACCAGATCTATGATTATTGTTTATTTGTTGTTCAGCACAAATATAACCAATAGGCAGTCTGTGCTATACCTACCACGAGAGTCGAAACCCACTTTTTTGTATTATGGATTGGAGTAGCCCAACATTCAGCGGTCAGTGCTGTTAAGTATCTGTCTTTCTTCTAGTCTATCAGTTCAAAATTAGAGACAGCCAGCATAAACAATCCTTGTGTGTCATGCGTGAATATCTGACACCAAATAATAAACTCAGAAAACGAAGAAAAAGGCATATTTTTTTAACCGAAATTAAACAAACAACATGTTTAAAAAGTTATTTGTACTTAAACCAAAGTGACATAGGCATATTGTTAGTTTATCTTAAAATATCATTGTACTGCTGGTATAAAGTAATTTCAAATATATTTTAAAAGCTCGCTGAAACAGTTGAGGCTTTTAGTAATTTAGGTATTTTCTATTAAAACTAATGTCCAGTGAAAACTAGATTTAGAACTATTAAAATCGAGTTTTATTTTTATCATAAGAGTTTTGATCTCGACTGATAGTTGGGATCTAACGACTAGATCAGAAGACGAAAAATATTAGATACAACAAGTTATGTTCTTTCAGTATATTTATGTAGATAACACAGCATCTAAATCGTTTAAAATAAAAATTTGAATAAATTTAGAATACAGTCTTGTTTCAGTATCTTATCATCCGGTCTTATTTTACTATCTTATCATCAGGTCTTATTTTACTATCTTATCATCCGGTCTTGTTTTACTATCTTATCATCTATTCTTGTATTAATTATCTTATCATACAATTTTGTTTTTACTATCTTATTATTGCCTAATATTTTTTAAATAACGACATCATCTACTCTTGTTTTAATAACCTTATTATCCATCCATGTTTTAGTAACCTTATTATCCATCCATGTTTTAGTAACCTTATTATCCATCCTTGTTTTAATAACCTTATTATCCATCCTTGTTTTAATAACCTCATTATCCATCCTTGTTTTAGTAACCTTATTATCCGTTCTTGTTTTAGTAACCTTATTATCCATCCTTGTTTTAGTAACCTTATTATCCGTTTTTGTTTTAGTAACCTTATTATTCATCCTTGTTCTAGTAACCTTATTATCCATCCTTGTTTTAATAACCTTATTACCCATCCTTGTTTTAGTAACCTTATTATTCATCCTTGTTTTAGTAACCTTATTATCCATCCTTGTTTTAATAACCTTATTATCCATCCTTGTTTTAGTAACCTTATTATCCATCCTTGTTTTAATAACCTTATTATCTATCCTTGTTTTAGTAACCTTATTATCCATCCTTGTTTTAATAACCTTATTATCCATCCTTGTTTTAGTAACCTTATTATCCGTTCTTGTTTTAGTAACCTTATTATCCATCCTTGTTTTAGTAACCTTATTATCCATCCTTGTTTTCATAACCTTATTATCCATCCTTGTTTTAATAACCTTATTATCCATCCTTGATTTAGTAACCTTATTATCCATCCTTGTTTTAATAACCTTATTATTCATTCTTGTTTTAGTAACCTTATTATTCATCCTTGTTTTAGTAACCTTATTATTCATCCTTGTTTTAATAACCTTATTATTCATCCTTGTTTTATAACCTCTATTATTCATCCTTGTTTTAGTAACCTTATTATTCATCTCTTGTTTTAATAACCTTATTATTCATCTCTTGTTTTAATAACCTTATTATTCATCCTTGTTTTAATAACCTTATATTCATCCTTGTTTTAGTAACCTTATTATTCATCCTTGTTTTAGTAACCTTATTATTCATCCTTGTTTTAATAACCTTATTATCCATCCTTGTTTTAGTAACCTTATTATCCGTTCTTGTTTTAGTAACCTTATTATCCATCCTTGTTTTAGTAACCTTATTATCCATCCTTGTTTTCATAACCTTATTATCCATCCTTGTTTTAATAACCTTATTATCCATCCTTGATTTAGTAACCTTATTATCCATCCTTGTTTTAATAACCTTATTATCCATTCTTGTTTTAGTAACCTTATTATTCATCCTTGTTTTAGTAAATCTTATTATCCATCCTTGTTTTAATAACCTTATTATTCATCCTTGTTTTATAACCTAATTATCCATCCTTGTTTTATTAACCTTATTATCCATCCTTGTTTTAATAACCTTATTATCTATCCTTGTTTTAATAACCTTATTATCCATCCTTGTTTTAATAACCTTATTATCCATCCTTGTTTTAGTAACCTTATTATCCATCCTTGTTTTAGTAACCTTATTATCCGTTTTTGTTTTAGTAACCTTATTATCCATCCTTGTTCTAGTAACCTTATTATCCATCCTTGTTTTAATAACCTTATTATCCATCCTTGTTTTAGTAACCTTATTATTCATCCTTGTTTTAGTAACCTTATTTTCCATCCTTGTTTTAATAACCTTATTATCCATCCTTGTTTTGATAACCTTATTATCCATCCATGTTTTAATAACCTTATTATCCATCCATGTTTTAGTATCCTTATTATCCATTCTTATTTTAGTAACCTTATTATCCATCCTTGTTTTAATAACCTTATTATAGATCCTTGATTTAGTAACCTTATTATCCATCCTTGTTTTAATAACCTTATTATCCATCCTTGTTTTAATAACCTTATTATACATCCTTGTTTTAATAACCTTATCCATCCTTGTTTTAATGAGCTTATTATCCTTCCTTGTTTTAATAACCTTATTATCCATCCTTGATTTAGTAACCTTATTATCCATCCTTATTTTAATAACCTTATTATCCATCCTTGTTTTATTAACCTTATTATCCATCCATGTTTTAGTAACCTTATTATCCATCCTTGTTTTAATAACCTTATTATTCATCTTGTTTTAATGAGCTTTATTATCCATCCTTGTTTTAATAACCTTATTATCCATCCTTGTTTTAGTAACCTTATTATCCATCCTTGTTTTAGTAACCTTATTATCCATCCATGTTTTAGTAACCTTATTATCCATCCTTGATTTAGTAACCTTATTATCCATCCTTGTTTTAATAACCTTATTATCCATTCTTGTTTTAGTAACCTGATTATCCATCCTTGTTTTAGTAACCTTATTATCCATCCTCGTTTTAGTAACCTTATTATCCATCCTTGTTTTAGTAACCTTATTATCCATCCTTGTTTTAATAACCTTATTATCCATCCTTGTTTTAGTAACCTTATTATCCATCCTTGTTTTAGTAACCTTATTATCCATCCATGTTTTAGTAACCTTATTATCCATTCTTGTTTTAGTAACCTTATTATCCGTTTTTGTTTTAGTAACCTTATTATTCATCCTTGTTTTAGTAACCTTATTATCCATCCTTGTTTTAATAACCTTATTATCCATCCTTGTTTTAGTAACCTTATTATCCATCCTTGTTTTAATAACCTTATTATCCATCCTTGTTTTAGTAACCTTATTATTCATCCTTCTTTTAGTAACCTTATTATCCATCCTTGTTTTAGTAACCTTATTATCCGTTCTTGTTTTAGTAACCTTATTATCCATCCTTGTTTTAGTAACCTTATTATCCATCCTTGTTTTCATAACCTTATTATCCATCCTTGTTTTAATAACCTTATTATCCATCCTTGATTTAGTAACCTTATTATCCATCCTTGTTTTAATAACCTTATTATCCATTCTTGTTTTAGTAACCTTATTATCCATCCTTGTTTTAGTAACCTTATTATCCATCCTTGTTTTAATAACCTTATTATCCATCCTTGTTTTATAACCTTATTATTCATCCTTGTTTTAGTAAACCTTATTATTCATCCTTGTTTTAGTAACCTTATATTCATCCTTGTTTTAATAACCTTATATTCATCCTTGTTTTAGTAACCTTATTATTCATCCTTGTTTTAATAACCTTATTATTCATCCTTGTTTTAGTAACCTTATTATTCATCCTTGTTTTAATAACCTATATTATTCATCCTTGTTTTAGTAACCTTATTATCTGTTCTTGTTTTAGTAACCTTATTATTCATCCTTGTTTTAGTAACCTTATTATTCATCCTTGTTTTAATAACCTTATTATTCATCCTTGATTTAGTAAACCTTATTATTCATCCTTGTTTTAATAACCTTATTATTCATTCTTGTTTTAGTAACCTTATTATTCATCCTTGTTTTAGTAAACCTTATTATTCATCCTTGTTTTAAGTAAACCTTATATTCATCTCTTGTTTTTATAACCTACTATTCATCCTTGTTTTAGTAACCTTATTATCCATCCTTGTTTTAATAACCTTATTTTCTATCCTTGTTTTAATAACCTTATTATCCATCCTTGTTTTAATGAGCTTATTATCCTTCCTTGTTTTAATAACCTTATTATCCATCCTTGATTTAGTAACCTTATTATCCATCCTTATTTTAATAACCTTATTATCCATCCTTGTTTTATTAACCTTATTATTCATCCATGTTTTAGTAACCTTATTATTCATTCTTATTTTAGTAAATTCTTATATTCATCCTTGTTTTAATAACCTTATTATAGATCCTTGATTTAGTAAACCTTATATTCATCCTTGTTTTAATAACCTTATTATTCATCCTTGTTTTAATAACCTTATATTCATCTCTGTTTTAATAACCTTATTCATCCTTGTTTTAATGAGTTTATTATTCATCCTTGTTTTAATAACCTTATTATCCATCCTTGTTTTAATAACCTTATTATCCATCCATGTTTTAATAACCTTATTATCCATCCTTGTTTTAGTAACCTTATTATTCATCCATGTTTTAGTAACCTTATTATCCATCTCTTTTTTAGTAAACCTTATATTCATCCTTGTTTTAATAACCTTATTATAGATCCTTGATTTAGTAACCTTATTATCCATCCTTGTTTTAATAACCTTATTATCCATCCTTGTTTTAATAACCTTATTATCCATCCTTGTTTTAATAACCTTATCCATCCTTGTTTTAGTAACCTTATTATTCATCCTTGTTTTAGTAAACCTTATTATTCATCCTTGTTTTAATAACCTTATTATCCATCCTTGTTTTAATAACCTTATCCATCCTTGTTTTAGTAACCTTATTATCCATCCTTGTTTTAGTAACCTTATTATCCATCCTTGTTTTAGTAACCTTATTATCCATTCTTGTTTTAGTAACCTTATTATCCGTTTTTGTTTTAGTAACCTTATTATTCATCCTTGTTCTAGTAACCTTATTATCCATCCTTGTTTTAATAACCTTATTATCCATCCTTGTTTTAGTAACCTTATTATTCATCCTTGTTTTAGTAACCTTATTATCCATCCTTGTTTTAATAACCTTATTATCCATCCTTGTTTTAGTAACCTTATTATCCATCCTTGTTTTAATAACCTTATTATCCATCCTTGTTTTAGTAACCTTATTATCCATCCATGTTTTAGTAACCTTATTATCCATTCTTGTTTTAGTAACCTTATTATCCGTTTTTGTTTTAGTAACCTTATTATCCATCCTTGTTCTAGTAACCTTATTATCCATCCTTGTTTTAATAACCTTATTATTCATCCTTGTTTTAGCTACCTTATTATTCATCCTTCTTTTTAGTAACCTTATTATTCATCCTTGTTTTAATAACCTTATTATTCATTTCTTGTTTTAGTAAACCTTATTATCCATCCTTGTTTTAGTAACCTTATTATCCATCCTTGTTTTAATAACCTTATTATTCATCCTTGTTTTCATAAACCTTATTATTCATCCTTGTTTTAGTAACCTTATATCCATCCTTGTTTTAATAACCTTATTTTCTATCCTTGTTTTAATAACCTTATTATCCATTTTTGTTTTAATAACCTTATTATCCATCCTTGTTTCAGTAACCTTATTATCCATCCTTGTTTTAGTAACCTTATTATCCGTTTTTGTTTTAGTAACCTTATTATCCATCTCTTGTTCTAGTAACCTTATTATTCATCCTTATTTTAATAACCTTATTATTCATCCTTGTTTTAGTAACCTTATTATTCATCCTTGTTTTAGTAACCTTATTTTCCATCCTTGTTTTAATAACCTTATTATCCATCCTTGTTTTGATAACCTTATTATCCATCCATGTTTTAATAACCTTATTATCCATCCTTGTTTTAGTAACCTTATTATCCATCCATGTTTTAGTATCCTTATTATCCATTCTTATTTTAGTAACCTTATTATTCATCCTTGTTTTAATAAACCTTATTATAGATCTCTTGATTTAGTAACCTTATTATTCATCCTTGTTTTAATAACCTTATTATTCATCCTTGTTTTAATAACCTTATTATTCATCTTGTTTTAATAACCTTATTCATCCTTGTTTTAATGAGTTTATTATCCTTCCTTGTTTTAATAACCTTATATTCATCCTTGATTTAGTAACCTTATTATTCATCCTTATTTTAATAACCTTATTATCCATCCTTGTTTTATTAACCTTATTATCCATCCATGTTTTAGTAACCTTATTATCCATTCTTATTTTAGTAACCTTATTATCCATCCTTGTTTTAATAACCTTATTATAGATCCTTGATTTAGTAACCTTATTATCCATCCTTGTTTTAATAACCTTATTATCCATCCTTGTTTTCATAACCTTATTATCCATCCTTGTTTTAATAACCTTATCCATCCTTGTTTTAATGAGCTTATTATTCATCCTTGTTTTAATAACCTTATATTCATCTCTTGTTTTAGTAACCTTATTATTCATCCTTGTTTTAGTAACCTTATTATTCATCCATGTTTTAGTAACCTTATTATCCATTCTTGTTTTAGTAACCTTATTATCTCTTTTTTTGTTTTAGTAAACCTTATTATCCATCCTTGTTTTAGTAACCTTATTATCCATCCTTGTTTTAATAACCTTATTATCCATCCTTGTTTTAGTAACCTTATTATTCATCCTTGTTTTAGTAACCTTATTATCCATCCTTGTTTTAATAACCTTATTATCCATCCTTGTTTTAGTAACCTTATTATCCATCCTTGTTTTAATAACCTTATTATCCATCCTTTTTTTAGTAACCTTATTATTCATCCTTCTTTTAGTAACCTTATTATCCATCCTTGTTTTAGTAACCTTATTATCCGTTCTTGTTTTAGTAACCTTATTATCCATCCATGTTTTAGTAACCTTATTATCCATTCTTGTTTTAGTAACCTTATTATCCGTTTTTGTTTTAGTAACCTTATTATCCATCCTTGTTTTAGTAACCTTATTATCCATCCTTGTTTTAATAACCTTATTATCCATCCTTGTTTTAGTAACCTTATTATTCATCCTTGTTTTAGTAACCTTATTATCCATCCTTGTTTTAATAACCTTATTATCCATTCTTGTTTTAGTAACCTTATTATCCATCCTTGTTTTAATAACCTTATTATCCATCCTTGTTTTAGTAACCTTATTATCCATCCTTGTTTTAATAACCTTATTATCCATCCTTGTTTTAGTAAACCTTATTATCTGTTCTTGTTTTAGTAACCTTATTATTCATCCTTGTTTTAGTAACCTTATTATCCATCCTTGTTTTATAACCTTATTATTCATCCTTGTTTTAATAAACCTTATTATTCATCCTTGTTTTAGTAACCTTATTATCCATCCTTGTTTTAATAACCTTATTATCCATTCTTGTTTTAGTAACCTTATTATCCATCCTTGTTTTAGTAACCTTATTATCCATCCTTGTTTTAATAACCTTGCTATTCATCCTTGTTTTCATAACCTAATTATCCATCCTTGTTTTAGTAACCTTATTATCCATCCTTGTTTTAATAACCTTATTTTCTATCCTTGTTTTAATAACCTTATTATCCATTTTTGTTTTAATAACCTTATTATCCATCCTTGTTTCAGTAACCTTATTATCCATCCTTGTTTTAATAACCTTATTATCCATCCTTGTTTTAGTAAACTTATTATTCATCCTTGTTTTAGTAACCTTATTATCCATCCTTGTTTTAATAACCTTATTATCCATCCTTGTTTTAGTAACCTTATTATCCATCCTTGTTTTAATAACCTTATTATCCATCCTTGTTTTAGTAACCTTATTATCCATCCTTGTTTTAATAACCTTATTATCCATCCTTGTTTTAGTAACCTTATTATCCGTTCTTGTTTTAGTAACCTTATTATCCATCCTTGTTTTAATAACCTTATCCATCCTTGTTTTAAAGAGCTTATTATCCATCCTTGTTTTAATAACCTTATTATCCATCCTTGTTTTAATAACCTTAACCATCCTTGTTTTAATAACCTTATTATCCATCCTTGTTTTAGTAACCTTATTATCCATCCATAATCGAATCTTGTTTTTAGAACCCCACAATCCAGTCTTTTGTTTTCATCACCTAACCCTGTTATTAAAAGTTCATCACTCAGCCATGTTTCAAGTGTAGAATGTTTTTGAAAGAAGTATCATTCTGATAAGATATCGTGAGCTTGGCCAGGGATAACTCACAACCCCCTGAAATGGAATGTGACAATTAAGCCTTCTTTATGTGTATGTGTGTATGACGTGAGCAGAAATCTTAGAAAATAGATGCTACTTTGGAGGAGAATGGAAGTGAATGGCGAAGACATACTGGGGGATAGGGGAGCATGTCCCCATGATGAACGTTGCGAAGTTACACATTTCACATTTGTTGTGTTTATCATACACACACACACACACTTTGGGGGAGAACGGAAGTGAATGGCGAAGACATACTGGGGGATAGGGGAGCATGTCCCCATGATGAACGTTGCGAATTTACACATTTCACATTTGTTGTGTTTATCATACACGCACACACACATACACACACTCATGTGGATACACTTTAGGGGATGTGATCGCACTTCCCCCTCTCCCCTGCACTCATGATAATGAAGACAGCTGTTTTAAATTTACTTGTTGTTAAAACAGATTTGTCGATTTTCATATCAAGAAACAACGACATTTTCACACCGTCGTTAACTTCATTTCAATCAACGAAAGGAATAAAAACACGACGTTTTCACATAGTTATTAAATTCATTTGAACCAAAAGGAGTGAAATAAAGACACTTTCACACTTTCGTTAAATTCATTTCAGTTCGACATATGGCCTTAAAATAGCTTCACACAGACATTAAACAGATTAACAGTTTTGTTTGTTTGTTTGTTTGTTTGGGAATTTCGCACAAAGCTACTCGAGGGCTATCTGTGCTAGCCGTCCCTAATTTACCAGTGTAAGACTAGAGGGAAGGCAGCTAGTCATCACTACCCACCGCCAACTCTTGGGCTACTCTTCAGATTAACAGAAGCAGAACATAAACAACAAAGTTGTTGAACAATAAACATGTTTTTGTTACCTGATATCACATTGTGTTGTTAATTTAAACTTTGACCCCTGACGTTGTCGAACTATGCTAATTTGGATGATCATGGTAACTCTTATCACACACACACTCATTGGTCTGTCCATTAATAAAAGTAAGAGGAAACAAGTTTCTTTGTTTGGTTAGGACTCTTTTTGCGTGGACTCTACATCAGTGTTTGCCTTTTCTGTGAAATCCAAAGTTTTCCTCATTATCCAAAAATTGGTTCTGGTTTTACACCCCAATATTTGTAGTTGCGGCGTTTCAATCTTTCCGTTTGTTTGATTTAAGCGATATATATACACTTATAAAAGATACAGGACAAAAGTAACTTATCTTTAAGTGACGAGATTTTCAAACTAACTATATTCTAATGTTAAGTCCATAATGTGATTGTTGTCCGCGAGACAATAATACGAGGACCAACATGTCATTACAGTATGAAACAATAGCTTATTTACTGCAAACAAAAGTATTCTATATGCACAAATATTATCAACTTTAAAGGAGAACAATATATGACAGAGGTTCTTATCGAGTGAAAGGTGTTTGTAATAATGGTAGTGGTAACAGCGTAACAGAACTAAATGGATTGTCCCTCACGAGAGATGGGAACGTCACCATCTGCTACCAGGGGTGATTGCTAGCTATCCTATTGGTTTAGACAAGAGACTGATTATCTTCGAGTGAAAGAAAGTACAGCTCTCTTATTTCATTATCTTCGAGTGAAAGAAAGTACAGCACTCTTATTTCAATGGTTTAGATTCCTGTGATTGTAATGTAGCCCCTCCCAACTTTTGAATCAAGGTTTATTGAATTACGGGGGAAAATGGGAAACCAGTACTGACAGTGAAACGATAAGGTTTTGTATATGGTAAAAATGTCTATTGGTATGAAGCATATATTCTGTGCAAGTAACTAGGGTTAGCTTCGAAACTTTCAGCTATATTTTTCTTTGTCTATTTTCAATGGAACAGATTACTGGATAATGTTAGCTATTAATGCATAGTAACTTACCATTAAAAAATATAAGACTCTTAAAGATAATCTTAACGAGAAGCAATGTTTTATGGCTTCGTGTGTTATTTATTATAATAAAATTTAGTAAATAGAAAGTTTAAATAAATAATTGACCAGTGTTCGATTATCAAACTCAGTTAGAATCTTTTATTTAATAATGCAGTCGAAATAATGTATTTGCGATTACGAAATTGAAATAAGGGTTTGTTGTTTTCATAGCATTGCCAGAGTGAACTCTCTGCTGTGTTTACCGCAAATAATCAAACACTGCATTTCAGAGTTGTAAGTCCCTAGAGTTTTTGCTTTTCCACCGGGATAAACGCTAAAGCAAACTTTGTTTATTTGTTTTAAATCAAAACAATATGGAGGCCAAGTGCTCTATCCAATAGGAATGGAGTGTTTGTGGTTTGTTTTTTTTATTTCGCGCAAAGCTACACGAGGGCTATCTTCGCTATCCGTCCCTAATTTTACTGTGTAAGACTAGAAGGAAGGAAGCTAGTCATCATCATCCACTGCCAACTCTTGGGCCACTCTTTTACCAACGAATAGTGGGATTGTCCGAAACATTATAACGCACCCATGACTGAAAGGGCAAGAATTTTGGTGAGACGGGAATTCGAACTCGCGACCCTCAGGTTACGTACGAGTCGAGTGCCTTAACCACCTGGCCATGGCGGGCCTTTCTAAATTAAAAACCGTACTAACAACAGGCCTGATATCTGGGATTAATTTTCCTAAAACTTTATACGTTTAGCTAGGTTATTTAACTGTTCAATAATTAAACAATTTTTAATGTTTATTATTTCATCTACGCTCAACCTAAAACTCTCTTAATTCATGCTTTATGTATTTGCTTGGATCCAGATGTCAACACGATATCACATATTACAAGCCTTTCTCTTTTTCAGTTAGTAACCCACCAAAAATTCCCAATTCACAAAGAACTATTTATTATTTATAATACCCTACCAATATAAAATGTGTAGTAAAACCTAATTAGGAACGTTATAACCTTGCGTTTCATCATTTTCAATCTTTTAAAGAAATCGTTTTCACTTTATCAAACAAGGCCCTTAAATAACATCCGTATAAAACGTATTCAGTAATATACACACAGTACTGTGTTTATTAATCATAAGTATTATTACGTTTCTGTTAAGGAAATTCATTTTTCAATCTGTGTCTTTTATTCCGATAAGATGCTTGAACTTCCCAGTGTTAGAGGAATAAACGTGACAGAGCCACCACTCGTCAGTTTTTGAAACGAATAATTTCTTTGCTAATGCTCTATTGAATTGATCGACACTGAATGATCGAATACTTTTCAATACGTGCTTTGAGTGCGAGTTTTTGTTATCTAAGATAATTAAATATTCATATTCTGAATATTGTATCCACTTCCATTGCAGCAAGATCGAAATTCTTACAAGTTGAAGTCCTAACTTAGTGATTTATAAATGTGGAAAAAACTCATGCCTTCTAAATACACAGCCCTTCAGTGGCTCAGCCGTGAATATGAAGGCTTATAACACTAAACACTTGTTTCGATACCCGTGGTAGGTACACCACAGACAGCTCATTTTGTAGTTTTGTGTTTAACTACAGACAAACAAAATTTAAACATGTGATGAAAACAAAATAACAGTAAAATGAAGTTATCACAAAGCTCGCTAGGCGAGAAAGTACATATTGTAAACAGACGAGGCTTAAAACCAGTTATTTCGAATTAATACAATGTCATGAATATTTTAATTAGATGATATAAGTTTTCTAAAACTACAACCCTGTTTTCCTAACAGATATGTGTACATTGTCTTGAAATGATTAAACTGATCCTATCGTAAATAGTGAGTGGCATGGCCACGTGGATAAGGCATTCGATTCATAATCCAAGGGTTTGAATCCCCGTCTTTCCAAACATGCTTGCCCTTTCAGCAATGGGAGGGTTATATGTGACGGTCAATCCCACTATTCCTTGGTAAAAGAGTAGCCCAAGAGCTGGCGGTGGGTGGTGATAACTAGCTGCCTTCCCTCTAGTCTTACACTGCAAAATTAGGGACGGCTAGCGCAGATAACCCACGTGTATCTTTGCGCGAAATTCAGAAACAAACAATCGTAAGTAGTCTCACGTAACTAATGCTTTTCGACGCACTAGAAATGTAGTAGTACGCCGCAAAAAGAAGTGCAAATGTGTCTGTGTGTTTTTATTCGAATAAATGAAATATTTTTCCCAAAGCCTTACCTGAAACAAGAATATAAAGTCAAGTCAAGATCATTTTTACCGTAGTGTGTCCTTAAAGTAGGGGATTTCTGATGTCAAATCCCTGAAATAGTTTAGCATATTGATCAGGACGAAAAAACAACCCTTTATTAAGCTGAAGATGACGTAAGAAGGTCAAAGTGTTTTATACTTTATAGGCCTGGCATGGCCTAGCGCGTTAAGGCGTGCGCTTCATAATCTGAGGGTCGCGGGTTCGCGCCCGAATCGCGCCAAACATGGTCGCCCTCCCAGCCGTGGGGGCGTTATAATGTGACGGTCAATCCCACTTTTCGTTGGTAAAAGAGTAGCCCAAGAGTTGGCGGTGGGTAGTGATGACTAGCTGCCTTCCCTCTAGTCTTACACTGCTAAATTAGGGACGGCTAGCACAGATAGCCCTCGAGTAGTTTTGTGCGAAATTCCAAAACAAACAAACAATTCTATACTTTATTCTAATTAAAATTTTAATAACCATACCGGCCTTCTTGAGAATATATAAAAACAACCCACCGAGGTATAAGAAACGATAATTTTCAGCTACTTTTCACTCTCTCTCACATTTGCTCTATTTATTAAAATTTCAGCACAATGAGTTAACTGTGCATTGTCGACGCAGACGAGCCAGAGGGATGCGATCTTACACAACACTCACACAGTCGCGTGTTGCGGATTTCATTTTTGCGGCAAGGGCTGACGAACTGTACGATTCATTGGGCTCACAGACTGGGTCCGTTGAACACTAGGCTTCTTCTGCCCCGATTGTCGTTTAATTGTGGTTCGAGATTACTAAATATGAATTCGTTTAGTTTGTAACTCTTTACAAGCTAGTTTAACAGTCCTTATTTTCATTTCTACCAGTTAGCTTTCGAATACCCGTGTGTTTGGAATGTAGGAATTACATTTAGATTTTTTTCCACTTAATACCGATAACAACCCTTGGCTCAGTGGCAAGCTCTAGGGTTTATAACGGTACAATTCGAGTTCGATACGTCCAATGGACAGAGGTCATGAAGCTAATTATGCAGGTCTGCACTACGGAAACAGACAACAACATTGATTAGGCTATCTTAATTGGATACCTAAGTCTAGGCCATCTTAATTGGATACCTAAGCCTAATTAGTGTGAAGAATACGTAATGTTGCAATATAATAACAAATTTCAGACTAGAAACCTGGTGGCATTAATTAATTTCCTTTCTTACTGTAAAACTGAATTAATATTTTTATAAGCTTAGTAAATTTTTATTCCATATTTTTTTGTGAAATTATTTCAATTCCAATATTTTTGTCCCCCAGTGGGATAGTGGTAACTCTACGATCTTACAACGGTAAAATCCCGGATTTGATTCCCTACAATGGACACAGCAGATAGCCCAACTGGCTTTGCTGCAGGGGAAAATAGCAATAATTACTTTTTTTTTTTTAACGATTAATATTTAAAATCTATCAGTTTGAAAGACGTGTCTGTCATTGGAACCTCACGATCAAATACGGAGTAATTTTATTTAAATTTGTATTAACATTTTCAGATAATTTTTGTTTGTGTTTTAATTTCGCACAAAACTACACGAGGGCTATCTGCGCTAGCCGTTTCCAATTTAGCAGCGTAAGACTAGAGGGAAGGCAGCTAGTTATCACCACCCACCGCCAACTCTTCGGCTACTTTTTTACCAACGAATAGTCGGATTGATTGTCACATTATATGACCCCCACGGTTGAAAGGGCAAGCATGTATGGTGTGACAGAGATTCGAACCCGCGACCTTCGGATTACGAGTCGTATGCCTCAACCACCTTGCCATGTCGGGCTGCTAAAATTTATACCAGTGTCCCTCATTACCGGTATTGTTATTGTTAAATATGACAAAAGGTGAGTTACCAGCACTACTTTAAAGTCTTAAATACCTCATTTGAATCCTCTTTTTCCATTTAAGAAATTTCATCTTCTCCTCATATGACAACCAATCTATAACAGTCACCATTCTACTAACCCTTCTCCAAATCCTTTCTTACAATTCAATATTTTTCCTAAGGTAAGGAGCCCAAAACTGAACATAATATTATACATATGATCAAACCAGTGATCTCTACAATAAAATTATAACCTCTTTAGACTTGTATTCAATATTTCTGTATGTGTAACCTAAAATTCTATTTGCCCTGTCTCTAGCAACAGCACGCAGCTTGGATTGCTTAAGAGACTTGTGAACAGTTATACCAAGATCACTTTCTTTCATAACATTATTAAGGTTGTTCCTATCGAAATTCAAAGTACAATAACCGACATGCATTTATTATAATTGAACTCCATCTACCATTTACTTGGCCAACTCACAAATTGATTTAAATCCTTTTGTAAAGCAGGGTTATCCTCTTCACAGCGAGCAACACACACGACCTTGATGTCTTCTGTAAATTTAGGTAATTTATTGAGAATTCCTTCATCTATGTTATTGATGTAAAAATAAAAGAACAAAGGCCCTAAGACTGAACCCTGAGGTACCCCACTTGTGACATTAATCCGGTTTAAGTGAACTTTATTTCTAACAGCCCTCTACTTTCTTTCATCTAGCCACTCTTCTATCCAATCAGTTAACTTATTCTCCACACCCACAGATATATGATATTTCAAACCTTTTATGTGGCACTTTGTCAAATGCTTTCTGAAAATCCAGATATAACAAATCTATACTTTTATCCTCCTGTACTGTAACCTTTTCAGAGAATGTCCAAAAATTTATAAAGCAGTTTTGTCTCTCAGTAAAACCAGGTTGCCTATACAATCAAATTCTAAACTTTGTGAAATAACTTTCCAAAGAATATTTAACAGAGTATTTAAACCTTTTCACAACAACTGATGTAAGACAAATAGTTACTGTGACATTAGCTAACTTTCAATCCTCTGGTACCTTCTTATTATTCAAGGACGAAAAAAAATGTTAGCAAGTAGCTCACGTATCCAATATTTAACCTCCTTCAAAACCTTTGGGAAAGTATTATCTGACCCAGGAACCTAATGGTAATATCTGACCAAAGAACCTGATGGTATTATCTGACCCACGAACCTGATGGTATTATCTGACCAAAGAACCTGATGGTATTATCTGACCCAGAAACCTAATGGTATTATCTGATCAAAGAACCTGATGGTATTATCTGACCAAAGAACCTGATGGTATTATCTGACCCAGAAACCTAATGGTATTATCTGATCAAAGAACCTGATGGTATAATCCGATCCAGGAACCTAATGGTATTATCTGACCAAGGAAACCGATGGTATTATCTGAGTAAGGACCCTGATGGTATTATCTGACCAAGGAAACCGGTGGTATTATCTGACCCAGGAACCTGATGGTATTATCTGACCAAGGAAACCGATGGTATTATCTGACTAAGGAGCCTGATGGTATTATCTGACCAAGGAAACCGGTGGTATTATCTGACTAAGGAGCCTGATGGTATTATCTGACCCAGGAACCTGATGGTATTATCTGACCAAATACCCTGATGGTATTATCTGACCAAATAACCTGATGGTATTATCTGATCCAGGAACCTGATGGTATTATCTGATCAAGGAAACCGGTGGTATTATCTGACCCAGGAACCTGATAGTATTATCTGACCCAGGAACCTGATGGTATTATCTGACCAAAGAAACTGGTGGTATTATTTGACTAAGAAGCCTGATGGTATTATCTGACTAAGAAACCTGATGGTATTATCTGACCCAGTAACCTGATGGTTTTAAAACTTCCCAGTTTTTTCTTAACCAGCTAATAATTAATGCAGTCACCTTGTTCAACTTTTTCCCCATCTAACAACTGTTCAAGATGTGGAATGCTGGTTAAATCTTCGTTAGTAAAAACTAAAGAAAAAACAAAACTCAATTACCCAGCCATCTCATAATAATATCAAGGTGCCTACCCCCTATTCTATCTCTTTATTTATCAACAATATTTTTAGGTAACTACATGTTGGCTTGTCTCTAGTGCCAGTGGGCCGGATGTGACCTCGTGGTTAGCTTGTCGGGCTGAGCATGCTCCTCATCTTTGGTTGTGGTGGGACGTTATAATCATTGCAGTTAATATATCTCTTCCATAATGCCGCTTAGCTCTTACGTCACATTGGATTACATCCATTTAACCCTTGTATCATGTAAGCTGTAATCCAAGTTTAACATACCAAACATTTTCTAATACTAGTGAAAGAGGAAAGCGTTCTATTGCTTTCGCGAATTTTCCTCAACCTATCTTTCTACACATGTACGTCAACCTTCATGTTATCACTAAAACTTTTTTACTAAAAAATCAATAATATTCCTGCTACACGATTTCCTATGTCCTCACCTAGAATTTTACAAAGTGAAGTTTAAGGATATCCAATCAGTTTATCACTGTGTTTTGTAGATGTCCAATCAGTTTATTTTCTATTTTAGATATGTCGAATCACTTTATTTTCTATCTTAGATATGAACAATCAATTTATTGTTCTGTTTTACGAGTGTTCAATGATATAATTTTTTTTGTTTTCTGGAAACTATGTGTGAAAAGTGTGTGTTTTTTTATAGCAAAGCCACATCGGTCGATCTGCTTTGTCCATCGAGGGAAATCGATCTCCTGAGTTTGTCTCGTGAATCCGAAGACTTACCGCTGCCCCACCTGAGGACCTATGTTAAAAAATCTACTCGAGGGCTATCTGCGCTAGCCGTCCCTAATTTAGCAGCGTAAGACTAGAGGGAAGACAGCTTGTCATTACCACCCACCGTCAACTCTTGAGTTACTTTTTTACCAGCGAATAGTGGGATTAAACGTCACATTATATCGCTCCTACGGTTGAAAGGGCGAGCATGTTTGGTGTGACGGGGATTCGAACCCGCGACCCTCAGATTACGAGTCGAGCACCTTAACCACCTGGCCATGCCGGGCTTAAGTTGGAAGACATTCTTCCTCATTTCAAGCATTGTTTATATTTTATAAAAACACCTAAAGAAACAAGGAATACTGTCATGACAGCTTCGTTCCTGCGCGCGCTTATAACCAACAAAATTGAGCACTTTAAAGAAGCTGTTTACAGGTGCTAAAAACAAATAAGTTTAGACTTTAAATTATACCCATAACTGCGCTCCTTACGAAGGATTATAGCATCTGATAGTGCATTTAAAGAACATTCGAATAAACGTAATTAATTAAATCACAGCGCTCTGAGCTCAACAGGTTAGTAAACGAATTATATATTTTTAATGTAATAAACACGTTCCATCAGTAGACGTTTAACTTTGTTTGTTTTGGAATTTCGCACAAAGCTACTCGAGGGCTATCTGTGCTAGCCGTCCCTAATTTAGCAGTGAAAGACTAGAGGGAAGGCTGCTAGTCATCACCACCCACCGCCAACTCTTGGGCTACTCTTTTACCAACGAAAAGTGGGATTGACCGTCACATTATAACGCCCCCACGGCTGGGAGGGCGAGCATGTTTGGCGCGACGCGGGCGCGAACCCGAGACCCTCGGATTACGAGTCGCGCGCCTTACGCGCTTGGCCATGCCGGGCCTAGACGTTTAACAACAATGGTGTGGGCTAACAAAATAAAACATAGACTCGACTGAAACGAAATTCACTGTCATTTAACTCGCATCTATCCACACACAAAGAGAAAAACCCTCGAACTAAGTGGTGCCCCGGTACATTTATATTCAGAAAAACATTACATATATATGCTTGTGTGTGTGCATATTTGCTTATTAAAATGTTCTATACATCCAATAAAGAGTGGGAAGCACGACTAACTTGGCTTTTCTGCAGGCATTACATAGCAGTATTATCAAAATGAGTTGCAAAGTGGAGGTGCTTGGATAGACAGACATGCAGAGTTAATCTAAACAAATAAACGTCAGTATGTCTGTGTGTCTGTTACTTATACGTTTGCACACCTCTTGATCAATCAGCACAAAACTTAACACGGAGATATGGGATGATACTGAGGAAAGTCATGAGGGGTTTGGGCTTTGGATCACCTTTCTACTTTCACACCTAATTTCGGAAACTACCAAATCATCACAATTTGACAGAATAATAGAGGCTGACACTAAGGAAGGTCATAAGAGGGAGGATGGACACCCTTATAATTTTATAAAACTGCCAAATTAACACAAGCTGATTTCATGATACAGAATGACACGAGGAAGGTCGTAAAGGGGATGGACCCCCATCTAATTTCATATCGATATAATTTTTGAACACAGCATGTCTTTCTTCTCCTGATCAGTGCCTTCTTGTATGTTATTGCACTTTTAACGTCGATCATGTTAAGAAGAAATAGAAAACTATAAACTCAGTTTCCCATCTTTAATACACATGAGTTTTCATTCCAACGAACAGGTATTCCAGCTAGCATAAAAGTATAAATTACAGTTGCCTATGCATAGCGATGCAGTGAAGAAACCAATAGACACCTTCTATTTTACATTTTCTAAACTGAATACTTACATATTAATAGTTAAATATTTTGTTTATACAAAAAAAAAACGTATTATAATTGGGTATATATAACAAAGAGCTGTGAAAAATAATATTTACCGAAGCATAAATATAGATATATTTTTTTTATCTCACCAACCACTTTTTTTGCTTATCACGTTCTGTGTCAACCAAACCTTAAATCCTTTCATTAGCAAAAAAAAAAGAGGCAAATTGATTGTTGTGGAGCATGGCTGTTTTCCTAGTCAGCTTCTAATTATATTCTGCCCGTACGTCTGATTGTCCTTCGACCCTTCCCAGCAAACACTTCAGAAAAAGCTCTTGTACAAATCTGCGAACATTAACTTGTAAACATAAGTGTAGCTCGCCTGTTTCTGTTCCTTACAACGAGCCATCGATATAAAGACGCCCTTTTCTTATTTCTGTTTTTGTGCGTGTTTATCGGAAACCACTTCCGAACTTCGACGTCAGTGCACTTTTGTTAAGTGAAAGGGTTAATTCATCACTCAGTAAGGGCTACAATACGTTGACATAACAGATATTTGTTACCGCGAAGAGAAAGTTTATCTAAAATAAAGTGTTCATCGACTGTCCTTATCACGACCACGTGCGAAACCACGCGACTCGCGTTCTTAACACGGATTACAGATTGTTGGGGAAGCGAAACACTAAGAGACAATCCCGTTTTAACAAAGACCGTTGCGTAGAAACATTCCACCTTCGTATCGTTGTAACACAACGAAGACCGATATACGTATTTTGTTTTTCTGAGAGGTTTGAATAAGCGATGTCAAAATATTTGTGTCTTCCACGTGCGCCAGTGTAACGATTTTTTACCTAAAAGGAGATCTCGTTGTAATGAACCATACTCACTTTGTTACATATATTCAATATAGAAATTACAAAGTCACATAATATGTCAGAGCAACAAAATCATTTGCTTCATTTTACCAAATCGTCTGTGTGATTATCACAAAAATAAAACCGAAACACGAAACAAAACAAGAAATTCGAAGCATGCGAACAAAATACGATCCATCTATACTACGTTTCCAAAGTTATCGCTTCACACACAAAACTGCAGTAAATTACACACGTTAGAGTGAAAACAAGAAAACACTAGTACTAATTTGTTACCAGAGATAAAACTTACCACAAATTAAAACAAAGGGAGTAAACTGGTTTAGTTTGTTTGTTTTTTGAATTTAACGCAAAGCTACACGAGGGCTATCTGCGCTAGCCCTTCCTAATTTTGCAGTGTAAGACTAGAGGGAAGGCAGCTGGTCATCACCACCCACCGCCAACTCTTGGGCTACTCTTTTACCAACGAATAGTGGGATTGACCGTCACATTATAACGCCCCTACGGCTGAAAGGGCGAGCATGTTTGATACAACGGAGATTCGAATCCGACGGTCATAGTTATCAGGAATATATATTCTTGCTAGTTACTTTATAATTTGTAGAACATTTAAAAATAATGATAAATAACACGACTTTATCGGTTTGTTTATTTCAGATAATTGTGCAAAAATAAACAAAGGTTATTCGAATTCGAAGTCACTTTAACTCGAAATGACAGACCAGAGATAGTCAACGTAATACACACCCAACAGTTTTCATGGTAATGTGTAATTCATTAAAACTATTAAGATCTGTAAAAGTTGGTGTAATGGTAAGTTTTCTACTTACTAAACTTCTGGACCTAAACTTGACCTGTTTTTAAATTCTTCTGCTCTAGACTTTAAATTATTGAGTTCAAACGGTTATTTAGATCTGTAAGAAGTGTAAGAAAAGTGAAGACTAGTTTACTTTCTGATACAAGCTCAGTGCTCTGCTTTAATGACGTCCAACGTTCTTGGCATGTTTTATAGATAGTAACATACCTTGATTCTAAAACAGATATTAAGAGAACATAAAACAAAACGGGACTTGGTTCAATATCTCCACTACCAGATAACAGTTGTTGGTTGTCTATCTACACTACTAGTTAACAGTTTTTGGCTGACTATCTACACTGCCATATAACAGTTGTTGGTTGACGATCTACACTACCAGCTAACAGTTTTTGGCTGACTATCTCCACTACCATAATGCTGTTTCTGGCTGACTATCTACACTACCATATAACAGTTTTTGGCTGACTATTTACACTACCATATAACAGTTTTTGGCTGACTATCTACACTGCCATATAACAGTTGTTGGTTGACGATCTACACTACCAGCTAACAGTTTTTGGCTGACTATTTCCACTACCATAATGCTGTTTCTGGCTGACTATCTACACTACCATATAACAGTTTTTGGCTGACTATTTACACTACCATATAACAGTTTTTGGCTGACTATCTACACTTATACCTATCACTTTTTGGCTAACTATCTCTACTACCAGCTAACAGTTTTTGGCTGGCAATGTACCTACCATATAATAGTTGTTGGTTAATGATCTACACTACCATATAAAAATTTTTGGCTGACTATTTACACTACCTTATAACAGTTTTTGGCTTCGATCTGCACTACCAGCTAACAGTTTTTGACTGACTATCTACACTACCATATAACAGTTTTTGACTGACTATCTACACTACCATATAACAGTTTTTGACTGACTATCTCCACTACCAACTAACAGTTTTTGGCTTACGATCTATACTACCAGCTAACAGTTTTTGACTGACTATCTACACTACCATATAACAGTTTTTGACTGACTATCTACACTACCATATAACAGTTTTTGACTGACTATCTCCACTACCAACTAACAGTTTTTGGCTTACGATCTATACTACCAGCTTACAGTTTTTGACTGACTATCTACACTACCATATAACAGTTGTTGGTTGACTGTCCACACTACCAGATAACAGTTGTTGGTTGGCAATCTACACTACGAAATAGTACTTGTTGGTTGAAGATCTACACTACCAGCTAAAAGATTTTTGGCTGACTATCTCCCCTACATATAAAAGTTGTTGGCTGAGTATCTACAGTACCAGCTAACAGTTCTTGGCTAACTATCTACACTACCAGCTAACAGTTCTTGGCTGACTATCTACACTACCAGCTAACAGTTTTTGGCTGACTATCTATACTACCATACAGTAGTTGTTAGTTGACAATCTACACTACCAGCTAACAATTTTGGTTGAATCTCTCCACTACTATGTAACGGTTGTTGGTTGACGATCTACAATACCAGCTAACAGTTCTGGGCTGACTATCTCCACTACCATATAACAGTTGTTGGTTGTCTATCTCCACTAACACATAACAGATTTTGGTTGACTATCTACACTACCAGCTAACAGTTTTTGGCTGACTATCAACACAACCATATAACAATTTTTGGCTGACTATCTACACTACCATATAACAATTTTTGGCTGACTATAGTCGGCCTTTTCCTTCTACCTGTGGTTGATATTAGCAACTGTCAAGTGTGTTTATAAGTTCAGTTCATGCTGATTAGTTTGGTTTGTTTTGAATTTCGCACAAAGCTACACGAGGGCTATTTACGCTAGCCGTTCCTTATTTAACAGTGTAAGACTAGAGGGAAGGCAGCTAGTCATCACCACCTACCGCTAACTCTTGGGCTACTCTTTTACCAACGATTGACCGTCATGTTATAACCATCCCGGTTGAAAGGACGAGGATGTTTGGTGCGACGGAGATTCGAACCCGCGACCCTCGGATTACGAGTCCAACTTGTTAACCGACCTGGCTATGCCGGGGCCGCCGTAGAAGAAAAGGATGCACATTGATTCGGATTAAATTAAGTCGTCGATACTAGCTCCATCTGATGGTGAATTTTCTAATTAAAACTAGTGTTTATTTCATCGAACAGTAACAAAATAAAATTCGGTTGTAAACTTTAACCCTTCAGAACGGAATTTTAGCAATTGAAACAAGAAGAATTAGTCTGTATTATTTTAATTCGCTGTCTGACTTGTTCATGCTCATAAATGCGACCACATATTGTATTACATCTCTTAAGCAAAGGGACCTTCAAGACCGGTTATTTTGCTTTTTATTCGGTATTTCCGAGTTGGTAATTTGTAGTGTATGCAAGAAACATTCCAATTCTGGTAAATCGAGGAAAGCAACCTGTTGAATACTTTTTAAATACATTCTACACATTTGAAACAATAGCACTCTCAAACCGGCTACAGAAGTTGCTAAAACATCTTTTAGTAAATTTCAATTATTTATTACATGTGACAACAAAACCAGATATTAATCATTTAAGATTTGTTTGTTTTTGTTTAATTACACGCAAAGCTACACGAGGGCTATCTGCGCTAGCCGTCCCTAATTTAGCAGTGTAAAACTAAAGGAAGTCAGCTAGTCATCACCATCTACCGCCAACTCTTGGGCTACTCTTTTACCAACGAATAGTTGCGCGACGGGGATGCGAACCCGCGACCCTCAGATTACGAGTCAAACGCCTTAACACGCTTGGCCATGCCTGGCACATCATTTAAGAATAAAGATTCATGTGTGAGTTAAAGTATACCTACCTTCATCACGCTAGGCCCGGCATGGCCAGGTGGGTTAAGGCGTGCGCCAAACATGCTCGCCCTTTCAGCCGTTGGGGCGTTATAATGTGACGGTCAATCCCACTATTCGTTGGTAAAAGAGTAGCCTAAGAGTTGGCGGTGGGTTGTGATGACTAGCTGCCTTCCCTCTAGTCTTACACTGCTAAATTAGAGACGGCTAGCACAGATAGCTCTCGAGTAGCTTTGCGCGAAATTCAAAACAAGCAAACAAATAAAGTAAAACAAAATGAAACCGAATCCATTCGTTAAATACACAAATCCATAAATTAGTTGTTACGTGTAATTAGCATAACATAATGGCATGAATTCACACAAAAACAAACAACATGCGAGTGCGTACTTACGACCTAAGCAAAACTATAAAACTAGTTTAATTTGTAAAGATAATATTAGCTGGCAGGACAGAAAATCAAAATATATACGTGTTCCTGGTAACAAGATAATAAAGACGCAGATAATTGGACACGGTTGCTTTGAAAGTTGGAAAGATTATTCATATTTGTTTTCCAAATCAATTAAAACAACTCGTTAGGCCAGCACGAAGTTCTTTAATTGTCATGTTTTAACTCTTACCCATGTGACCGCTAGAAGAATGTGGCTTAACCAACAAGCCACTCGAAATAAGGGTTTAGAATAACCCTGGTGCAACCAATTAGCTTAACCTTGCTAGTGAATCTCCCAAGTTAAGAAGACTTGACTAATCTTGGAGAATCACAGCGAAATAGCTGAGAATCCAATTACTGAGTCCGCGCGTGGTTTTCTTATTCCAAATAAGTTGACATTTCTGCGCAGCCGTAGGAGTTACAAAAGCTGACGTAGAGAATCGACGTAAGCTGCTACTAAACGGAACTTTGTTTGTTCAAGTTAGTTCAGTTATTGTTAGACCAGTAACTACAAAAACTCCGTGTGCAAGTTTTTTGATAATTAGTTCTATAAAAGGACTGCTTCGTCTATTTATAAACCATGAAACAAATGCTGTAGTTGGTTCTGTTTTCCCTTCTCTGCTTTATTCATCCAGAAATCTATTAAGCACAGATAAATAAAATAACATTTAAGTTAATTTGTTCTATACTTGTTTCACTTATATTTAGCTTTTTCTCCCATAAAGATGTCGCTTTCGTAACACGTTTAGATGACGTCATTTCACGTCTTTTTACTGTTGTTTCTGAACTATGTAAATATATTAATAGAATAATTAACTTGAAATACGGAGAATACGATAAAAAGCAATGACATTGTATTGTGTTAGACTAAGTTTACATTAAGGTAACATCACTTCGCGTTCTTTATTGTATACACATGAAAGTTTCTGTGCAGAATAATAAACTGAAATCAGGCAAACATGCTTAAAAGGAAAGAAATACATTATAGAGTGTTACACGCTAATTTAATACTGTTAATGCCTTCAACTGATAGAAAAATTGGTGTTATAATTGCAAAGAAAGGAAGTAACGAACTTTAGGAATTAAACCCTGACACCATTCGAGTTTTATTACTAAGGGAATTAATTTGATATATGAGCATACATTAGAAGTGAAAAGAGAAGCGAAGATTTAGTGAGAATGATTGTTTTGAATTTCGCGCGATGCTACACAAGGGCTATCTGCGCTAGCTAGCAGCCCCTAATTTTACAGTGTAAGACTAGAAAGTAAGGTACAGCTAGTCATCACCACCCACAGCAAACTGTTGAGCTACTCTTTTACCAACGAATAGTGGGATTGACAGTCACTATATAACGCCCCCACGGCTGAAAGGACGAGCATGTTTGGTGCGATCGGGGTTCGAACCCGCGACCCTCGGATTACGAGTCGAACGCCTTAACACACTTGTCCATGCCCGGCCCCTTTGTTTTGGACTGGGTGTGACATCGTGCCGGGCTGCAACTCCAAAGGTTCAACGGTTGCGCTACGATATGCTTTTAAGCACATGATCATTGGCTGTTACAATCAATCGTGTTAATTGTTCAGTTAAAAGTAGAGACATGCGTAACAGGTGTTGTTGGCTGAATTTTCTTATTCTAGTCAAGTGTTCCAAAGTAGGTACTGTTATGATTGAACCTTGGGAGGGGGGGGATCTTTGACATGACCGTTGTGGTTAAGAAAATGCCAGTTACACTTTTCATATCATAATTCATGTTGCCCTAAAACACTATTTTTCTACAGGAGTTTTGTGTCTAAAGCCAAAAACAAGGGATGGCAGAATTAAATAGATGCCAAAGAATGTTGTAGATGATGCTGTGTGTGCAAGAAGACAAAAACCACTCCATACAAACGTAAAACTATTTGGTGTTGAGCTATCGAAGTGGCACAAGTCCTCCTTGTTTCTTAGAATAACGTTAAGTACGGCTTGTTTGAAATTCACATAAAGCTACAAGAGAGGCTATCAGCGCTAGCCGTCCTTAGTTTAGCACTGTAAGACAAGCAGAAAGGCAGTTAATCACCACCACCCACCGTCAACTCTTGGGTTACCCTTTTACCAACGAATCGTGGGATTGACCGTCACTATATAACGCCCCCACGGCTGAAAGGACGAGCATGTTTGGTGGGAGAGAAGTTCCAATCCGCGATCCTCAGGTTACGAGTTCAGCGCCCTCTTCCTGGCGATGTCAGGTCTGTGTACATAGAAATTATCTTACGTACTTTATGGTTATGTGCAGTGAAAGTGATAAAACATCCGCCACTATAGTTCCCCAAACGTGGATAAGCCACTTATCCTTTTGTGAATTGTACAAATACGTTTTTCTAAAGTGCATTGATTGAGAGTATAAATACGGTTTTAGAGAGATACACCAATATTTATTTTGTGAGGTATAAATACGGTTTTAGAGAGATACACCAATATTTATTTTGTGTGGTATAAATACGGTTTTAGAGAGATACACCAATATTTATTTTGTGTGGTATAAATACGGTTTTAAAGAGATACACCAATATTTATTTTGTGTGGTATAAATACGGTTTTAGAGAGATACACCAATATTTATTTTGTGGGATATAAATACGGTTTTAGAGAGATACACCAATATTTATTTTGTGTGGTATAAATACGGTTTTAGAGAGATACACCAATATTTATTTTGTGGGATATAAATACGGTTTTAGAGAGATACACCAATATTTATTTTGTGAGGTATAAATACGGTTTTAGAGAGATACACCAATATTTATTTTGTGTGGTATAAATACGGTTTTAGAGAGATACACCAATATTTATTTTGTGTGGTATAAATACGGTTTTAGAGAGATACACCAATATTTATTTTGTGGGATATAAATACGGTTTTAGAGAGATACACCAATATTTATTTTGTGAGGTATAAATACGGTTTTAGAGATCTAGTTATAGTAATGTCGAAAGTTTTACTGCTAAAAACATTGTTCAAACAAAAAAGTCTAAACCACAAAACTTTAAAAAATCTCTACTTTGGTTTTAACTGGTGTTATTGCAGCGATTTGTCGAAGTAAGGACAATATTTTATTTTTTAATTTTTAAATAACTTTGTTTTAAAATTTTAATTTACTTGTTCCAATATTGTTGTGGGATTAAAGGTTTCTATATTACAATAGCTAGCTAGGTTACACATATGTCGATTCATAAATGTCTTTATAAAATTTAATTTTTCGTATTGTATTTGTTAACGTATGTTTTACAGACGTGAATATGTTTGTTGAACATATAAATGATTTTAGGAAGCATAAATTATATTTTGTTTCTGGGTGTATAACTCTTTTACAAAGTATAGAATCTTTTCTCGGGTCATCTAAATACGTTTTCCGAGATGTGTAATTTTTTTTTTTGTATAAAAGGCTACACAAAGTGCTATCTGTACTCTACCCATCACGGGTATCGAGACTCGGTGTATAGCGGTGTGAGTCCGCAGGCATACCATTGTGTAACTAGGTTGTGGTTATATAAACACGCTCCTGCGAGACATGTGAACATATTTTTGTGGTGTGTATAAATGTTTTTGTTAGATGTATTAATACATTTTTGTGGAGTATATAAATAAGTTTTGAAGAAATATATTAATACATTTCTACAGGTTTATAAATATACCTTTGGGATAAGTATATTTTTTTGTGTAAAACGGTTAGTCTTAAGAAAAAAAAATGGAACCCCATAATGACGGCCTAATCTGATGTGATTCAATCAATCACATCTTCGAATAATGTAAATTGCCTAACGTAAACGAAGTTTAATTGGTGTGCAAGAGATAACTCAAAATGCGAACATTTTTAGTGTGTATTTAATTTGCAAATTAATTAAACGTACTGCTGTTTTAAGTGTAGTCGACATCTGTTTGAAGTATCAGGTCATCCCTTAAATAATGTCCGATTTTAGGGTCACAAAAAGATAGAGGATTTCAAACACTTTTAATGTTATTTAATCAATAATGTATGTTCCATTATTATTAATTACTTCCTGCCAACGATTCACAAACTTCTGAATGTCACTTCTATAAAATTCTTGGGGTTCGGAGGAAAAGAATGTAGAGAGGGCAATTTTGACATCTTCATGTGTTCCAAGCTCTTTTCCATCAAGATAGTTCTGCAATCTTCGAAATGGATGCTAATCAGATGGGGCAGGTCTGGAGAATAAGGAGAATGTGGAAGTTTTTCCCAGTTTAGCTCTTCAATCTTTGCAGATGTGATCTTTGCAATATGGGGCTGTGCATTATCCTGGTGTAACACAACACCTTTACGATTGATCAAAGCAGGCCTCTTTTCTTTTGGTACAACATTCAAGCACTCCAACTGTTGACAGTAGAAGTCTGATGTGATCATTACACTGAGTGGCAGCAACACAAAGTAGATCACACCAACAATATCCCACCAAACACTTAACAAGACTTTCCTTGGTTGGAGGCCAATTTTAAGCTGTGCTTTAGCCAGTTTACCTGCACTGAGCTATTGTCTGCGGCGCTTAACATTTTTAAAAGATATCCATTTTTCATCTCCAGTCACTAACCTGTCCAAAACAGTTGAGTTACGTTCACGAGAGTGCAGAGAAGTGCAAATGTCCACTCTTGCTCGTAGGTTGGCTTCTGTCAAATCATGGAGGACCCATTCTCCAAGTGTTGACACCTTTCCAAGCTGTTGCAGATGACGGTGAACTGTTAAGTGGGTTGAATTAAGCTTCTAGTTCTTCAACTGTTACGGCACAATCTTCATCAAGTACAGTCAGCAACAAGTCATCATTAAACTCAACAGGACGACCTGAATGTGGCAACACCTTGAATGTTTCATGTAGTTTCCTCTGCACTACTGCAGTTGGGTTAGTTTCTTTCATTTATCTCAACATTTTTATACACGTCCTACTACATATTTTAGATAGAAATGATGTAGCATTTTCTGTATTAAATTTTCGGACATTACTTATGAGATGACCTGATATTTTCGGATGGTAATCCGAGTTTAAAGACTGTAAGGATCACGGAAACTACAGTTGGTGTGGAAACCAATTAGTTTTATTGTTCGTAACAGAGATAGACCAATTAGTTTTATTGTTCGTAACAGAGATAGTTGCAGAAATCTTGTTTCTATAGAACATTGTAACATTTTTATTCAATCTAAAATGTCCACTTCTTGTTAAGTACAAAGCTACAAAATGGGAATATTTGTGCTGTAGCCTTCATGGGTATCGAAACTCGGTTTTTAGCGTTGTAGTTCTTCAGATTTAGCGACGAACAACTGGGAGAAAAGTTGGTCTAAGACGAACGAATTATTAACATTAAAAAAATCCTTCATTTTTACCCATGAGACACTGGAAAGGGTTAGTCTAAGACGAACAAATTATTAACACTGAAACAAATTATCCATCCTTTTTTAATAACAAATTTTCTTTAATGGCAAATTATTCTTCACAGTTTATTGCAATAGACTATCAGTGATCTCTTTCCAACGCAGAGAACTGAACCCCGGATTTTGAGCTTTACAACTTACGGGGGGACAACAGCCGAAATGAAGTGCCGATTTAGAATATATACATGTATTTTTAAATACAACACTGTGCAGTACACCATAACTGAAGAGGTTATGGTACTAGATTTTGTACCTCATACATGAAGAGGTTATGGTACTATATTTTGTACCTCATGAAGATGTTATAGCATTATTTACTGTTTAGTTAATTCATGGTTTCATTCGTAGAAGAAAAAAAAGAAACGTAAACACGTTAAACAATTCTGATCTTAAATCGGCAACACAATAGAATGACATGTATCGGAAAAAAAAAAGTTCTAGTTTTGAAACTAAACGCAAAGGTTCATCAATAATACCACTTTATTGTAGATTCAACCACAAATTACACGAGCCGTGAGCAGCTTTAAGAAACTCAAGACAACTTATTATCTTGGGTGGTTTCATGGTGGACTTTCAACGGTTTTGGTTTGGTTTGAATTTCGCACAAAGCTACTCGAGGGCTATCTGCGCTAGCCGTCCCTAATTTCGCTGTGTAAGACTAGAGGGAAGAGAGCTTGTCATCACCACCCACCGCCAACTCTTGGGCTACTCTTTTACCAACGAATAGTGGGATTGACCGTCACATTATAATGCTCCCACGGCTGAAAGAGCGAGCATGTTTGGTGCGATGAGGATTCGAACCCGCGACCCTCCGATCACGAGTCGAGTGCCTTAACCACCCGGCCATGCCGGGCCGTCTTTCAACGGAATACATCAAACTTTTGTGAAAAACACTGCGGATTATCTAAGTGTAGATTTAAAAGTGCTCATAAATCTATTCGATCTCACGATGGTCCGGTAAAAAGCAGTTAATACACACGTTCTTTATTTTATGTTCCCTTGGGAGAGGACAAATTGATATTTCAAAAATTCCTGCCACTAATACTGAAGTTGGCTTTACCTTTTATTGGTGTCATCCATCTTGTTTCTATATTATTATTATGAGAATTTTGATATAATTTATTTCAAGATAACAGAACGCTTTAATGAAGGGCATCAATAATACAAGACTCTGCAATGATTATAAATATACTCTAAATATTTTTGTCTTATATCCCGAGATCACATTATACACGTGCTTATATTCATGTCATATAACAACCTAAGTGAACATTAGGCCTACGTGTATAACTGCTTTGATGTTCAATTTTCGAAATATCGGATTGTCGCCTCTCGAGAGGTAGGACACACTAGGATACAATTGGTTGATACGAGATGACATCACTGAACGACCAGTGACGATCTGTCACGTGGTACACTGTCAGCGAAATCTCTGAAGATCAGTGAGGAGAATACTTAACCGACGCTTGAATGTCGACGATACTTGAAATAACTGACGTGTAGCACCGACATATTGCATTTGATAAAAAAAACAAAGAATTAACGTTACGGACGCTTAAGTTTTTCTGGAAGATTTTTTTCTTGTATTATATGAGACTTATTGTAAGAGTAAGTCCTCAGAAGTTACTACGTAAAAGTTTGTTTTGTTTGTTTGTTTTGGAATTTCGCAAAAAGCTACTCGAGGGCTATCTGTGCTAGTCGTCCATAATTTAGCAGTGTAAGACTAGAGGGAAGGCAGCTGGTCATCACCACCCACCGCCAACTCTTGGGCTACTCTTTTACCAACGAATAGTGGGATTGACCGTCACATTATAACGCCCCCACGACTGGGAGGGCGAGCATGTTTGGCGCAACGGGGATGCGAACCCGCGACCCTCAGATTACGAGTTGCACGCCTTAACACGCTGTGTTTTCTATAGTTTTGAGGACTTGCTGTTTTCAAAGGTTCTATTTATCCTTGAAATTTTACCAGTTGTGGTTTCGGAAAAAAAAAAATAACGAAGTCTTTTAATCACTGCAACTTTCAAACGGTACGATACAGTTTCGCGATAAAAGCTGTTATCCAATGACACAATTACTTGTTAAAGATTTAGGTTCTTGCTTGTAAGTCTGATGCAGGTAATTGTGTAAAATATTTAATATAAGCTATCGTACATTTTTTTTCGTCTCTCGCAAACATCGACCAGTATCAAAATTCCTTTAAAAATCGTTAACGAATCACGAGATAAATTATTCGAGTAATAGGACAAAAAAGGTTGCAGTTAGACATGCTGAATGATGCGTATGATATACAGTCAACTGGAACACTGAGCTCCAGTGTTTCTATTGATCGAGAGATGGCGTGGTACAGTGGCTTTTGGTGATAAACAACAAAATAATAATATAAAAAACACCTTCATAACCGTGAAACCAAACCCTAACAGAAATTAATTGATATGTACACAAGCTGTTGATGTCCAGTTATTATTTGTTTCTTCTATAAAGGACGAGATGGCGCTCTCACACAGCTTTAATGGCCGAATTGGCTCGTACCTTCCCCTTTCGAACACCGCCTCCCGATACCGAGCCTTTAAGTATTTTCAAACAGTCCTGTTCACAGAAGACATTGCCGTTGACAAAGTTGTAGCGGTCACCTGGCACCAACTGGTTACGACACTTGACACAAGCGAAACACTTGAGGTGGTACACGTTTCCGTGGGTCCTCATGACAAACTCGTTAGCTGGGATCACCTGACCACAGGCACTGCAGGCACCGGTGTTGCCAAACATACTGTGAAAGAAACAGTAACACCATTAGTTGAGAACGGAACAGGAAAGAAAACAAAGTAGTTTTGAAAATAATACGCAAGTTGCCAGCAAGCTATACACTTAAGTGAAATGTTTGAGAAATGCTGAACGACCTGACTAAAGTTTAAAAGCTTTTGGTAAGGCGTCACCTAAAGATTAGGTAAGGAAAATTATATCCATGGCGGATGGGTGCAGATTAATTAATGGGATTGGTGCCAATGGAAGGTTGAGAGAAGACAAATGGTTCCTGTTAATGAAGCCCAGACATACTGAACACTCGTTACAGGTTATATCTTTGCGTCTTCTTAATTAACAATACTAATAGGGTGTAATTAATAGAGCGTGCAAACATCGTTTTTAATATTTCTGTATTGAGGATGATGAGTAATGATTTAGATCATTTAGTAAATTGAGAAAATATTTGAAAAATGACCTTTAAGTATAGTGAGTGCGAAAGATAATAGATTTTGGCCAAACGTTTATCCAGTCAATACCACGAGTGAGGAGAGGATCTTGGCCTAGTTGTGGATGGGTCACTCAAGTCATTGAATCAGTGCTCTGTTGTTGTCACAAAAGTTTAAACAATAAATGTGTATTTATAGACATTTATTGATTACAAGTCAGATATGGTAATTAACTATCTAAACAATTCCTCAGACAGATCTCATTTGTAACACTGTCTACAGTTTTGGTTTTTATCTTCAGATTTTGACTTGTTAGAAGGGGTTAAGAGAAGGGCAACTAGCACGATTCCATAGATGGGAGAGTTACTTTATAAGAATACTTTGAGATCTCTTTGCTTATTTTCTCGAGAAAAGAAAGTTAGAAGGATCTCTTCCTAAGGTTAACAAGATTATCAAGAATATGAAAGGATGAAGGCCTCAGATCGATTGGAGCTGTGTTCTTAGGATAATAGGAAACAAGTTGAAGATTTGGAAAAGACAGACTCGTCTTCAGTTAGGACTGTTTTATTTTATTCGAATGATTGGCTTGAGGATTTTGTTCGTTTGTTTTGAATTTCGCGAAAAGTTACATGAGGGCTATCTGCGCTAGCCGTCCCTAATTTAGCAGTGTAAGCCTAGAGGGAAGACAGCTAGTCATCACCACCCACCGCCAACTCTTAGACTACTCTTTTACCAACGAATAGTGGGATTGACCGTCACATTATAACGCGCCCACGGCTTAAAGAGCGAGAATATTTGGTGACACGGGGATTTGAAACCCCGACCCTCATATTAAAAGTCGGGTGCCCTAACCACCTGGCCAGAAGTAGTGAAGGCCAGTATTTTATAAGAGTTTATAAGAGAAATCGACGAATTACTGTAAAATAAGATGGGTTTAAACCTTTAACTTCCTCAAGGATGGTGTTTGAAAGCATGATTCGTTTATGAGCTATTTAATCACCGATACCAATATCTCAGATGATCATGTACCATTCATACTACAGCAAAAACAGACAAGCAGAATTTTGTTATAAAGTGAGAAATCAGGAATTCCTACAACTGTACTTTTAAAGGTCTTAAACAACACGTTTAAATCTAGAAACAAAGAAAGTAAGGCTTACACCTCAGACTGTATGTTGGAAGAGGCGTAAACAAGTGAAAATATGCTGTTCTTGTAACATGCGATTTTTTTTCCCCTTTCAGAAGGTTCATAAGTAAAGTAAACATTGTGTGAAAGTTTGCCTATGAAAGCTTCTTTAAAAACTATTTTACCCCAGTTTCAAAACTGATGATTCACAACGCTGCAACAGTACTGCTTTCGTAACTAAGCACACTGATACATTACAGTTACGAGACCCATAATAACTAGATTAGTGGAATGAACCCTTCAGACAGGAAGTATAAGAACCCATGATAATCAGATTGGTGAAGCGAACCCTTCAGACAGGAAGTGTAAGAACCCATGATAATCAGATTGGTGAAGCGAACCCTTCAGACAGGAAGTGTAAGAACCCATGATAACCAGATTGGTGTAACGAACCCTTCCGACAGGAAGTGTAAGAACCCATGATAATCAGATTAGTGGAACGAAACCTTCCAACAGGAAGAGTAAGACCTATAATAACCAGATTAGTGGAACGAACCCTTCCAACGGGAAGTGTAAGTCCCATGATAACCAGATTAGTGGAATGATTCCTTCCAACAGGAAGTGTAACAGCTGACAATCTTGGAAACCTTTTTGGTGTGTGACCGCATAGAGCGTTAAAGAATGACCCTATCACAGATATATATTCTCCCCAAGATACCTTTAATTTTCTGCAATGCTCCGAAAATGTTGCGCGAATAGCGAATCAACGTACATGCTCTTATATAGTTTTATACGTCCAAAAAAATGCTTGGGCAAAAACAACAAAACACCCAAATTCTGCTTTATTCGAAATTTACAAGTAGTCGCGGGGATTTTTTTTCCACTGGATGCCAATGTACCTTGTCATTTTATTGAGTGCAAGAATAGACTGAGATTAATTAAGTGATCCTCAGATTACGAGTCGAACGCCTTAACCCACCTGGCCATGTCGGACCGATTTGTTTTGAATTTCGCACAAAACACGTCGAGAGGTATCTGCGCTAGCTGGCCCTAATTGAACATGGATAGACCAGAAGGAAGATGACTAGTCGACATCACCAGCCGCCAACTCTTGGATTTCTATTCCACCAACAAGTAATGTGATTGACTTTAACTTTATAATATCCTTAACGGTTGAAAGAGGGAACATATTCAGTAGCGGGAATTCTAAGTTACGACCCGTAGACTTTGAGTTGAATGCCCTAACTACTAGGCCTGATGACTATGTGAGAAAAAAACAGCTACTGGAAACAGATTTTTTTTATAGAAAAGACAGAAATTACCTGACGAAACAGGACAGGAATAAACTCAAAAACCAGCAATTTTTGATGCGGCTGCAACTCAGCTGATTAAGTTGGCAGGTGGTTATGCAGGTGAATGCTTTATGCAAGGTTTTAGAAAAAAAAGAAATAAATAAATACATTAAGATCTTATCGACTACTCACAGAGCCGCCTTTTATCATAAAGATAAACCAAATATGATAACGAATATGATATTGAAGCAGTCGCGAGAAAACAGGGACAAAGTACTTGTCGATTGGATGATTGGATAAAAAATGCGCACATGCATAAAACTGACCAATGATAAGGCAGTTACTAAGTAATGAATAAAACAAAAATTGTTGCTTGGTTGGTTTTTTTCAAAACAAAGTCACAATAGGTTACCTGATGACTAATATCGTGTCCCGAATTTTAGCATTGTAATAACGCAAACTTACCGCCGTCCGAAAATAATAATAGATATACCAATAAGCGATTCCTAAACATACTAAACTGAGTGAGTTTATACAACTAGTAACTTCATATGGGTTAACTGATTAATTACAAAATACAAATCACATGTAAATAGTAACGTGTACTACGTGTGTTTGGATCAAGATGTCTGTGTCGCTGCCGAAAGCTTTCTAAATCGCTTTATTTCGCTTTTATTCTGTATTTTGAGGACAGCTGTCAATGCAAAGAATGTCCGTTTTTGAACTGATATTAAAGAAGACAAAAGCTCTGCAAGTAAAGTGCGTTTAGGAATTTACAGTGCTAAAATCCGGGGTCCAATTGTCCGAGATGGCAAGAGCACAGGTAGCCCATCATATAGAATCGCACTAAGAAAAACAGCTACAATGTATTTAAGGACGATGGTGTGACGTGACATTGCGGCTTTGCTCAATCATCAAAAAAATTCACATTTGACGAAAGAACCCGGATATTTATTTAAACTTCTAAAAAAAAAACAAAAAAAAAAACAGCTTCTTTCGAGCGCCTGAAATGAAATTATATATCAATACGTGGTATTGAACTTACTTTCAGGTGTCTGAGACAAGCTAACGATTTTCAGAAATAAGCGAGCGGAGCGTGATCGTGTGGTTAGCATGCTGCTCTGTGGATCTGCGAGTTTAATGTTCACGTCCCGACTGAGTGATTCGGCCTTTGTTAAATTATAAGGATGACAGTCAAATCCAACTATTTGGTAACACAAGAACATTCCAAGATCTGGCGGTTGGCGTTGTTGATTAACTACCAGTTCCAAATTAGGAACGACTAGTCTTTGAACATTTTAGCGCAAACATTTAAAAACAATGAAAAATATTCACGTGATAAACGAGTCAAATCAGATACTTCCTATTGGTTAAACATTCTGACATGATCTGTCAGGTCTCACTCCATCACCAGAGGATTTGGGTTTTATTAGATGGATCGTGAAGTTGATTCTGTGTGGATCTAGTAATATTCGTTATAAGTTATACACAATAATTATTCGTGGAAAGGTCTGTTATAATTAAAGACAATAATTAACGAAGAGTTGCTATTTAAACGGCGATTTCTGAATGAATTTCTAAACATCATGTCTACATTTATTCCATCACCAGGAGGCGTTTGTTGTTACTGGAGTCGTTGTTGTTTGAAATTAAGCACAAAGCTACACAGTGGGTTATCTGCGTTCTGCCCACCACGGGTATCGAAACCCGGTTTTTTGCGTTGTAAGTCCACAAACATACCGCTGAGCCACTGGGGGTGTTACTGGAGTCATCTGTCAGAGATTACCTTTCGACTTCAAAAGGTTATCATAGCTGAAAAGGTTATTTGGTTTCAAAGGGTTAAGTGGAATCAAAGTACTGACTGGAATTATTGGATTCCAGGGATTACTTCATGTGTTTGCGCTTGCGAATATGTTGAAGTCAATGTCAACGTAACATTTCAATAATCACACTAAATACAATATTATTAAAATAGTAACAACTTAAAACTAAACACTTCGATCGTTTAAACGCTATTTGAAAGCTTTAAGTATAATACGACCTTCTGTTTATATACACGGCTGTTTGTACCAACTTATTTATAAATGGGTTTCCAGAAAACAATCCGGAATGGAAAAGTCATATTTAGGCCCGGAATGGCCAGATGGTTAAGGTACTCGACTTGTAATCTGAGGGTCGCGGGTTCAAATCCCTGTCACCAAAACATGCTCGCCCTTTCAGAAGTGGGGGCGTTATAATGTTACGGTCAATCCCACTATTCGTTGGCAAAAGAGTAGCCCAAGAGTTAGCAGTGGGTGGTGATGACTAGCTGCCTTCCCTCCTGTCAAGTTAGGGACGGCTAGTGCAGATAGCCCTCGTGTAGCTTTGCGCGAAATTCAAAATAAATCGGCACATTGGTAGATGAATTTAATCTAAAGAGAGATTAAAGTGTCTAGAATAGCAGTTCATTTGATATATAGACGAAAACACTTAAAAGCTCCTTATCAAACATGTTGGTCCGTAAACAATTTCGTGTTATAGTGACGCTGCTAAGAATATTATAATATTGCAATGAAGTGCATTCGACGTTTTGGGACTCCTTCTGGGAGGTGCATGTTTCTATTAGGACTAAAACAAACGTAATTACCAAGAATAAAATCGAATCACAGTTCAATACAATGACGAAAAATACCAGATAACTCACTTGTTTGCTTTGAAGTACTTGTGTAAAGCCACACAAAAGGCCATCTGCGCGAATCCACCATTAAACTAGAGTGAAAGTAATTAATAAATATCACTTTTAATGCCAAACTTCTTGGCTACTCTTAAGTGACCAAACAGTGGAATATGAAACGTCGGTCTTATAGCACACTCACAGCCCCACACTGTAGAGGGCGCTTTTGCAGCATTGTTTGTTTGTTTGTTTTGGAATTTCGCACACAGCTACTCGAGGGCTATCTGTGCTAGCCGTCCCTAATTTAGCAGTGTAAGACTAGAGGGAAGGCAGCTAGTCATCACCACCCACCGCCAACTCTTGGGCTACTCTTTTACCAACGAAAAGTGGGATTGACCGTCACATTATAACACCCTCACGGCTGGGAGAGCGAGCATGTTTGGCGCGACTCGGGCGCGAACCCGCGACCCTCAGATTACGAAGCGCACGCCTTAACGCGCTAGGCCATGCCAGGCCAGCTTTTGAGCACGGGCCTCGAAACCTGAATCTATAGATTCAATGTCCGTGCACTAGTACACAGCCCGTCTCGGATATATCGAGTACAGTTGTTTTTCGCTCGTATCTAACGGAGTTTCTCTCGCGAAACAAACAAACAAACAAACAAGTAAAATGGGATTATTTTCAAATTGTTCATGGTCCACAAGAATCAACAGAGGACTCTGAGTTACACGTACAGGAAAACGTAAACAGTGTCTACAAGAGCAAACAGCAAATATTCTTCAAGTGCTAGTTCCGGGAATTTAATTTCCGTTTCTGGCGAGTTGGCGAACTAGATTATCCGTGATCAGGCGACCGGAAAATTGGTTCAGGAAAAAGCGTCAAGCGAACCTGAATTGCAAACGGTATAAAATGCTGAGTCTGCGCAGTTGCGTGTCTAGGGCTAATCAACTAGAAAATAAAGCGAAAGCTTACAGAAAGGTTAATGGGAATTTTTTTTCTTCTGTATTCTCTATAATGTTTGAGATTTGGCAACGTCTGAATATATTACAACAAAATATAATACAATAAGAGAAGTTACTAAGTGCACCGTGTACAGAGGAACTATCAATACCTTAAAATTGGTATTATGTTTTGTTACACTGTATTTCTTTGACAGTTTTACACATTTCTTTTATTGCTGTGTATTCGTTTCAAGATGTCAACTTTTCAGTGTCAATGACCATTACATGTTCCAAACGTAACGGGCGATTTTCGTTTTTTAAAAAAATTTAATACATTGCAAAAACAAACCCCAAATATTATGTTTTTCTGATTAATTTATTACATTACGTAACTGAATGCCTGTCTGTCAAAAGGTGGACACAATACATTAGCACACGACGTTACAGTGTTACGTTGTTACACAGAAAAACACATTTTGGAGATTAATTCAACTCATTAACTTCTTACAGGATTAGCTAACCAATTAAGTGGCAGTTTTAAAACGTTTATTCCAGACATATTCCCACTTTGCAATATCAGTTTCAAATCGCCTTATTTCAGGCCTAGTCTTCCTCTTGCACTACTGGTTTCAAATCGCCGTGTTAAAGGCCTAGTCTTCCTGTTGCAGAACTAGTTTCAAATCGCCGTGATAAAGGCCTAGTCTTCCTGTTACAGAACTAGTTTCAAATCGCCGTGATAAAGGCCTAGTCTTCCTGTTGCAGAACTAGTTTCAAATCGCCGTGATAAAGGCCTAGTCTTCCTGTTACAGAACTAGTTTCAAATCGCCGTGATAAAGGCCTAGTCTTCCTGTTACAGAACTAGTTTCAAATCGCCGTGATAAAGGCCTAGTCTTCCTGTTACAGAACTAGTTTCAAATCGCCGTGATAAAGGCCTAGCCTTCTTGTTGCAGTACTGGTTTCAAATCGTCATGTTACCAGCCTAGCCGTCCCCTTGTGGTACCGGTTTCAAACCATCGTGTTTGTAAGCCTAACTATAGGATAGATGTACTCAAACAACACATGATTTTAGGCACAAACGTTTATTGGCGATATCATTGATTTGTTTGTTGTTAATCACAATAGGCTATCTGTGTTCTGCCCACCGCGAATATAGAATCCCAATGGTTAGCGTCATAAGCCCTCAGACTTACTGCTCAGCCACTGGAGAGGGGGGGATTCATATCCCTAAACACAAAATTTGTACCTTATACATAAACTTTACATGAAAAACACACAAATAATGTCACGCCAAACTGAACAGCGACGAATGCGTGCGCGAAACTTACTGTATATACGTGTAATCTGGAGAAGCCAACTACACTGGGGCTTGCAGAGACGAAAATGTTGAGTTGATGTTGTTCGAAGTGTTTTCCTTTACAGTGAATAACAAAACAATATAAAAAACAAATCTTAACTAGTCTATCTGTACAACATGACACACTTAACATAAGCTGTTAGTTTCGGGTCCAATGATTGTAGTTGTCGTTACGTTGAGGAATTTTAGTGTTGTGAGACCATGAACTTATCGCTGACTTACAAGGGGGCTACGTGCTTATTACAAATAATCGATTTGTTTATAAACCGAAGCTTTTTAAATAACTTACAAATGGTGAGGGTCCGATTTTTGTTTCGAATTTTTGCTTTTGATTTTGCGCAAAGCTACACGAGGGCTATCTGCACTAGCCGTCCCTAACATAACAATGGGAAGGCAGCTAATCATCACCACCCACCGCCAATTCTTGGGCTACTCTTCAACAAAGAATAGTAGGATTGACCGTGACATTGTAGCGCCCTCATGGCTGAAAGTGATAGCTATGAAAGACTAGAGGAAAAGGCAGCTAGTCATCACCGCCAACTCTTGAACTACTCTTTTATCAATGGATAGTGGGATCGCTGAAAGGGCGAGCATGTTTAGTGTGACGAGGATTCGAACCCGCGACTCTCAGACTATTAGTCGAGCGCCCTAATTACCTGGCCATGCCGGGTCGGATTAAATTTAAGTATAAATACACTTAGCTGTGTTTTTTTATAGCAAAGCCACATCGAGCTATCTGCTGAGCCCACCAAGGGATATCGAACCCTGATTTTAGCGTTGTAAAGCCACAGACTTCTGTACTAGCGGGTGGCGTTACTTACGTAAAAAAATACTGCTTACAAATAAATACACACTTTAAGGTAGACGTTTCGACGGCAACTGTTGCCGTTTCTATATCAAAGAGACAAAACATCTGGCTACTTTGTTTAAAATTTGTTTTGAGCTAATTCTTCAGACAAAGTTTGTTTTTTGCTTTTAAAACAAGGAAGCAAAAAATAAATATATACCGACCTCGTAGAGTTTTACTTAACAAGTAGACGTGATAGCACGATTAAAACACCACGTTCCCCTATTTGAAGTTAATATTTTGCAACGTTTCCTACAGACAATTCCTTTTATAGAAGTCTAAACCATGCCACGTCTTAAATATTTAATTTAGGCTTAATTATTAATTAACAATGCATCTGGGAGTGCCTACGTTACAGCTTCACAATTATGACGCGTAACGTTACGTCCAAATATTGTTGCAAATTGTTAGCAGAGTGAAGGTGAAATTTATTACATTTCATTTGCTGTACAGAACATGTGCACTACTTCTTTTGTTCCATGACAAATCTTATGTTGGATTAATAGCGTCCGCTGTAAATTAATGTTTAATATGGTTCGTATTCTGTAATACCGTCGGTCATTTCCTCTTAATTACTTAGGCTCTGCTTTCATAAACCATATTGGGAAACGTTTTATTAGCTTTGAATTTGTTTCTGACACAGAACAAGTTCAGCAAACAGCCACTTCCGTATCACCTTGGCAACCAAACCTAATCAGTTTCCCCAGCATACAAGATGTCACTTATATGTAGATGAAACAGCGGTTCCATTTGTTCACACGCAGTAATTTCGAATGAAGAGAAAACACAGAATCAACTCACGTGCTTTGACTGAAAACAAAACCAATACTTTTCTTACTGAATAAAGCTTCGTGTTGATAAGTTACTCACTAAATCAAAGAATCGTTTCAATAAAGAACCCGGAAATTTCGATTTGCTTTAAACAAACATTCTGACATTTTATATTATAAATAAACTGTAAACACGCGCGCACCGGCCAATTTCCTCACACGTGGAGAATATGCTTAGATAGAAAACTGACGCGATAACTCTCGTGATAACATCACTGAGCGCGCACGTAGAATTTACAAAAACTAAACAACAACAACAAAGCCACTGAGATAAATTTGGGTTCATACGTTTCTATATAACATTAAAAGAAAGGACCAGGTCTATTTCATTTGCATAAATTAAGCCCCGAGAATTTCTGAAAGGTATTTAGTCTATCTCGAATATTAAAAGTTATTCTGTTCGCATGTGATCCAAGTTAAACACTAAACAGTTGTATTTTATGTGGTCTAATGTTAGCGATATGAAAATATCATTCGTGGTTGTTGTGGTAAATATACAATTTCCGATTGTATGAAATATTATATGAGTGTGTGTGTCCCCTGCTGGTAGAGCGGTAAGTCTACAACACTAAATCAAGGGTTCCATTCCCCTCGGTGGACTCAGCAGATAGTCCAATGTGGCTTTACTATAAGAAAACACACACACACACACACACGTGTATATATATATAATGCTTCATTAAGACACATTACCTTAAAGTTTTAACCGCTCAAAAGTTAACACAATTATACATATCCCTAGTAAAATAATAGTCACTCATGAAACACACACACACGAGTGAATATGTTAATGTAATTCCACCCCTCAGTGGTACAGCAGCACGTCTGCGGACTTAAAAAACTAGAAATCGGGTTTCAATACCCGTGGTGAGTGGGTCACAACTAGCCCATTGAGTATCTTAGTGCTCAACTTAATACAAACAAAAAAATGTGAGAAACCTGCATGTAAAAATAAAACTAATATACAAGAAGACTAACTTGCTGATTCATCAATTCTTATGAATGTCAGTAAAAGTTTGTTAAATAATAATAAATATAAATAAATAACAGGAGTTATAATTATTAGTCAAATTAAATCAGTACTATTTTTGAATAATTTTTTTTTACTAAGGGTAAAACAAGTAAATAACAATAAAGGAGCACCGGTCACGTTAGAAAACAACGTGACACGTGTAAATTACAACGAAATGGGAAAAAAAAATTGTTAGCTATTTCAAACAGTTTCTCTTCTTTCATAAATAATATAACAACAAAACAGTTTATGATAAATACGACGTACACACCACAGATCCAAAAGATGACGTGTTGTATGGCTGGTGTGAGATCTAAGAAAATATTATACTGAATTATACAAACTCTGCTCTGGTGACTACCTATAAATCTAACACGATATCTGGGAGATCATCTCCACGCTCTTCACGAACTAAACACGTGCGATTGCCGAGCTCCAGAGCCGACTTAAGATTTCGCAAGTGTAAAAGTTTCTTCGAACGACTCTTAC